>NW_026596088.1:7072658-7145658 GCF_907164565.1 Psammomys obesus
TCTTTCTTTCTTTCTTTCTTTCTTTCTTTCTTTCTTTCTTTCTTTCTAATATAATAAAACCATCAGCAGGGAAGAAACAATGGTCATTTCTGCAGTGCTGGGAATTGAACCTGTGTCAGGTACATGCAAGGCAAGTCCCTACCAGTGAATTTCAGCCTTTCTTTTCCTTATTAATACTGTTCTTTACTCCTCATGAGTGTATAGCATTGTTGTTGTTGTTGTTTTTTTTTTTAATGAAGTGTGAAATACATAATTAATATAGAAACTTACTTGGCAGTTTGGACATCTGCAGGGGAAACGCTTCCTTGAGCAATCGCTTTTACTTGGTTGTAAGCAGCCTTGATAACCTAGGGCATGCAAGTAAAAAACTGGTCATCAGTGGCCAGAGCCTAGGTCTCCCAATATAATCAATGCTCCTTTACTGAGCAAAACATTTCAGGGAGTTCTAGTGTCCCCTGGGAATCCCACGGTCACCTTGTGCTCCTTAAAGCCGCTGTTTTATGCACTGTTGAGAGTTTAGTGTTAAATGGTCTGGTCTCCTGATCCTTCTATATTTGAACACTGGAGGCAGCTAGTGGTGCTGCTTAAGAGAGGTTACAGAGCATTTGGGACATGGCCTAGTGAGCAGATGCAGCCACTAGGGCTGGAGGCAGGGAGGGAGGAAATACAGCTGGTTCTGTTCCTGGTCCTGTTTTCTGCATCTTAATCCAGAAGATGTGATGCCCTGCCTCTGTGAACTCTACTACCACACCCTCCTTACCATGACAAACTGAAACTATGAGCCAAAATCAAAGCCTTTCCCTTTACATGCTGACTCTGTCACAGCACTGAGAAATGAAGCTGCACTTACATACATAATACTCAAATATACACCTGACAGGATCCGCCAAGCTTCTTATAAACCTAAATAGGCATAGGGCAGAAACTGGCTGAAGAGGGTGCCTCTTCCTTGAGGAAAATAGACTCCATGTTACTACTGTTTACTAGAAACACACACACAAACACACCTGGAACACAAGAGTCCAGAAATCAAAAGACGAAAAACTGAAAGAATCCAAAGTTTCACTGAAATAGATACTTCCTACATGTTTGCTGAACTAACAAGTTAGGATTTTCTCCACCTCAATCCTGGCACATTCTGGACCTGAGACTTATTCTTTGTAACCACCTAAATTCTACGACATTGACCTCCTTTCCATGTTTGTTACCCACTTCCCTGGCCATGACCTCAGACTGAGCATAATGGAGAACTACCTAAGGTCACACAGCCTCTCAAAGTCTCCACTGCAAACCCTGGCCTCACTCTAATCACTGTCCTTATTCTCCCACGTCATCAACATCTCCAATGCCTCAACTGTCCACTTCTTCCCAACCTGTCAGGGGCCCCGGCCCACATTCATTGATCATCCCTTCAGTAACTCCTGACAATCTTTTCAACTACTTCCTACCTTCTTCCTAGTTCTAACTTGTCCACTTTCAGGACTGTGACCTGGCATGAATCCTATTACCCACCTCCTTAATTTTCAACGAAGAAAACTTACAAGCCAAACCTGAGGACTATACTACAAATCCATGGCCACACCATTGCAGGTCCATTTTCGCTTTTAGTCATTCACTTCCCCAAGCCTCACACTTTCAAGTTTCTCTTACCCTCCACATAACCTAGCATTGTCTCTGAGCATTAGCTTTTGTTGCCGAACTAAAATGTCCTTTATTCTAGATGACACTTGCTCCTCCTTTCCTAATTTGAACCATTTGTCATTTTCTAACTTCTGTATCTGCTCATATCTAATGAATATTTTCTTCAGCTTAAAACTTTCAGGGTAAAAACTGCTTCTCTCACTCCACCAACCTTTCTTCATTCCTTTGCACTCAATGATATCATTTTCTCTTTGCTTGCTATTCCCTTCATGCCCCAAATTGTGTTGTTGCCCAGAACTGCAAATAGTTTTCTTTTCCTTCTAGTTTTTGTGGTTGTTTTGTTTTGGGCCAAAACTCAGTATGTAGCCAAGGCTGACCTTAAACTTTTGATCTTCCCACTTCCTGCCTGGTCCTGGGATTGAGAGTACTGGATCACAGGCATGTGCCACCACATCCAGTTTATATGACAATGCTGACTGAACCCAGGGCCTCATATATTACAAGAAAGTATTCTACCAAATGAGCCACACCCTCAGTCTTCTTACTAAAACTGTCGCTGCGAGAAAGGCCTACAAATATGCATCCTGGACTTGACCACTCCTGGATTCTGAAATACAAATGTCAGAACACATGTCTAAGAAGGAACAAAGTACGAATTTCTCCTTCCTGTAGGCATTATTATGCATGTCCACTTCCTCTAGGCATTATTCTACACTTTGTAAAGTTTCCCCCATAACAGATAATTCAATGATGATACCATAGAGATCTTTGACAAACCATGGTATTCAGCCATTTCACATTCAACTAAAAACATGGCAATGGTAAGAAAGCTTTGGGAGTTAATGAGTTTGTAACTTACATCACCAGCAGCTGCAGACTGGGAGATAGTGTAAATTCCAAAGAGTCCAGAATCTGAATAACTGGCATTAAATGCAGAAACCTGAAATATAATGGAATTTTACTATATAAAATTTTTCCAGGTAGAAGAGATCACAATGTTTGGATAAAAACTTGTGCTACTGTTATAGAAACAAAACATAATAATTTACTTAATTCTGTTGAGGGCTGAAATGTTCTGCATAGATTATTCTTTTCAGAACTGCAAAGCTTTAAAGAGTTTTGAGTCATTTAAACCTTCCTAAAACAGCTGCTCATCTTCCTCTTTTTTGGGATTTTGGAGCTTCTCTTGATGGTTAAGGGCCGTACAAACAATTATAGGATACAGTGATCAAGCGATGTAGACTGTGGACTGTAGCACGTGACAGACCTGACTCTTTATTCTGCTCTTGGTACCATCTGTCTCACCAATCTGCTTGTACTTCTATTAACTAAAGGCAAAGGGCTAGATACAAATTTTGCCTAGTGGCCATAGCCATCTAAGGTAGCAAGAAATTTAGCTTGTAACATATAGGGTAAGTCAAGTTTCAAGCTCCCAAAGTTGACCTTGAGTGTCCAGAATAGCACCGTTCAGTATTTATGTGAATACATATACATATGTATGTATGTATATCACCAAAGATATTAAAAGATGCAGGTTTTCAGATTCTTTTTGTTTGTTTTTTTGAGACAAGGTTTCTCTGTGTAGCCCCAGCTATCCAGGAACTCTATAGACCAGGCTGGCCTCAAACTCACAGAGATCCACCTGCCTCTGCCTCCCGAGTGCTGGGATTAAAGGTGTGCACTGCTACCACAACCCAGCTGTTTTTCAGACTCTTGAAACAGATTTATTAATTCATATCCCTGTGAATGCAGCCTGAAAAGCCCACATTTCAAACCCATGTTCTAGATGATAATTATGCACGATGAAGTCTGAGAATCACTGGTAGTTTATGTAAAGTACAAAAGAAATACACTTCAAGTTTAACTATAATTAAATTAAGATAATCCTAGACATACTTCCAGCTTCTGGCTCATTTCTCAACAAGTTCTAGTCCAATGTTACAATGAAGCATCAGTAACAGTCACTGGTGAAAACTGATATATCAAAAAAATGGATGATGAATTAAGGAAAAGAAAATAGAAAAGAAAATAAAAAAGAAAAAAAAAAGAAAATCTGAAGGAGATTAAATTTAAGACAAAGATTTTCAAACTGTTCAATGGAACCCCAAGGCTCCATACAGAAGGGTTTCATAGTTTTCAAAATTTCTTTAGAAGTTAAAATGCTTGTGTTGTGCATTGTAACACATATACAATGCATATATAAAAGTTCCTCTGCTTAAAATGTTTACAACTATCGTTCAAATGTTAAACAGTGGGACAAAACCCAGAACAATGTTGACTGCTATTACTACTGTCTCGACCTCCCACATTCTAAGGTTACAGATGTGCAGCACCATACTCAGCTCAGTTACTGTCTTCTAAAGGCAGACAAAAGACCAAGGAATTACAGATACTTTGTTGACATTTCACAATTTCTTTTTCTTTCTCACTTGAGCAATGTCATGTAGGCTAGCCTTGAATTTCTGATCCTCCTGCCTCACCTTCCAAGTGCTGGGATTACAAGAGTATGCCACCATGCCTGGTTGACATTTCATACATTCCTGATGCAAATATCACATTTTGAAAGCATTTTCCTGTCATAAAAAAGTGTCAAAAGTTAACATGGGAAACCCATAATCCTAGTGTTTGGGAAGCAGAAGCAAGAATATTAAGTAGTCAAAGTTGTCTTCAGCTACACAGCAAGTTTTGAGACCAGTTCAGGATATATGTGACCTTGTCTCCAAAACAACCAACCTTCTGTTGTTTTTCTTAATATTTATTTTTCATTTATGTATACAAGTGCTTTATTTGCTTGTATGCCTGAATGATAGAAGATCTCATTATAGATGGCTGTGCGCCACTATATAGTTGCTGAGAATTGAACTAAGCAACTCTGGAAAAGCAGCTGTGCTCTTAACCTCTGAGCCATCTCTCCAGCCTCCCTGTTCTTTTTGTGTTCAATTAATTTTTTGTGCCTGTTAACTCACTGTTTTTTTTTTTGTTTGTTTTGTTTTTCCCACTTGCTTGGAAAACAAAGAACAGCAAAACTCAGGAATCAGCCACATGAGCAAAAAGAGAGGAAGATACCAATTACATCTAGGGAAATAAGGAAAATGAAGTCTTTCTTTTAATAGCATTTTCTTTCTTTATATAACATATTTGTATATAACTGTGCATATGTGCTTGTGTATGTATATGTATGTGCACAGACGCATATCTTTTGTCAGGCAGTGACTACACTGGTTTTTGAGACTAGGTCTCTCACTAGCTTGGAACTCAAGGCAGACTGGCTAGGGAGTCCCAGAGACCCACCTGTCTCCACCTCCCCAACACTGGATTATAAGCATGTGCCACCACACCTAGCCTTCTTACATGGTTTCTGGGGACTGAAACCATGCTTGCAAGGTAGGTACTTTATTCCTCCCTCTGCTGCTAGTGTGCTGGAATACCAGGTTTGAGCCATCTAATCAAGCTTATATTTGTTCATCTTAAAATTTAAAATCAGACTATCTTTAGTAGACAATCAAGCTGTATCACAAATAACATGTTTCTGGAAGCTAAAACAGGAGATGTGACTGCTCAGACTCACATCAAAAGGCTGGTGACTTCCTTTAGCAACACTCTGGCTCAGGAGGCTGGTGGTGTTGTTGCCCCTTTTGACATGTGGTCCAGCACCAAGTAGATGCTGAAGGACACTAAATGCATTTGCTTCTGTACTTCCAATGGCAGCACTTTCTGCTACGATAGCAGCATGGACCAAGTTGTCTCCGTTTTGCTTCCTAATTTCACCTGGGATCATGTAAGGAGGGAAGAGAAGAAAAGTAACTTTATTACCACTGATGTTACTCATCAGGATTCTCTATGACACAGTAGATTAGGGTCTGTGCTTTATCAGGCCTTCCCCAGTCAAAGCATGTTTAATGTAACACCCAAGACACCTACTTCTTTTCTTCTGTACTGACATAACTTGGTTCTAACAATCAAGCCAATACAGCCTCAACATGCCGTTCCTGCAGGTAAATGCACTGGCATATGCTACTACCTAGGAGAAAGAATATTTACCTCCACGGTATTTGGCTTTTACACCAGCCAAACCAAGGCCACCCCTCATGTTGAGAAACTGTTCAGCAACTTGCTTTAAGACATGATGGCTTACACCTGTTTCAATGGAAGCAAAAACAAAGCTAGAGTCAATATTTCTATTTAAAATACATAATTATTAAACGCAAACAGGCTTTTAACAGACAGCTCAGCAGGCAAAAGCTCTACACCAGTCTGGAGACGAGTTGGATCCCTGGATCCCACCTGGGTGGAAGAAGAGAACTGACTCTACTGTTTGTCCTCTGTCCTCCATACACATGGTGCTGGTGGCATGTACTCAGCTGCTAATCATATACACACACGGAATATTATTTATAAATCCAAAAGTATGCAAATATTACAGAACTAAACAGCAACAAAACAAACAAACAAAAACCATGAGTCTTCTTGCCAAAATACTCTCTTCCTGGTATCATTTTACAATTTTAACTATTATGTTCATCTAGATGTTCTTAGGTATAGTTACTAATATATATTACCTCCCTCCCTCCTCCTTCCCTCTGTCCCTCCATCCCTTCCTTCCTTCCTTTTAATGGCATACACCACCACTGACCAGCTTCTTTTGTGGTCCCACAGGCTGAATGGAGGCCTCAAGCAGGCTAGACATATGTTCTACCACAGAGCTATACTCCAAGACCCTATTTTAAAAGTGGTGGTATTCTCTTTAATGTTTCTAAATTGTCTTCCATAATTTGTATTTTTGCAAGGTTAGGTTATAAAATATGCTACTCTATGGATGCATCATTTATTCAACCAAAACCTTCTTAATGGACATTAGCATGTTTCTAATAGCTGTTGGAATATTGCATTGTATACCAAAGGGCAATCAGGAGAGAAAAGACAACCCATGTAATATAAGATATCTACAAGCCACATACTTGGTAACGGGCGATATAGTATCCAAAATAAAGAACTTTTAATAGACATATTACAAAGTTGTCAATTTTTATTATCAGTAATTCTTTTTCTTTCCAAGACAGAGTCTCATGATGTAGCTCTGTTGGTCTGGAACTCACTATGTAGAACAGGTTGGCCTTAAGCTCAGAGAGATCTATCTGCTTCTGGCACGCTAGGATTAAGGCATTCGCCTTCATGCCCACCATGTCAGTAAATTTTCAGTATGTATTTCTCCAAATTCTAGGTAATACTGGGAAGTGCCAACTTTTTAATTTTTGTCAATCTTGCAGATTAAAATTTTCTTAGTGATACTCTTTGCTAATAAAAGTTTACCTTTGTCACAAATTTTGCAAACACTGTCAAGAAGGAAACAGTAAATACTGGAATTTATTTCCAAAACAACTAGCAATTAAAATCCTATCATATAGTATCTTCTTACAGTTTTCAAAATGTTCAACCCTGTGCATTTGTCACATAGCTTAAGGGGTTATTCTTGGAAAGCAAACTGACATGCAGGCAATCTCAGACTTACCGAGTCCAACCAACGCCATCCTTGCACTTGTGAAGTGGTTCTGAACAAAGTAATGTAACTGAGGAAGTAAAGAAAAGCTATATTAAAGTATAAATGCAGAAGGCTAAAAACATACAAGTGCATTATTGCAGGAAACAAATTCCCATGTTTGAATGTTGTCTTATGGACTACGAAGGATATAGCTCATCACACTGTAATTTTATCACTAAAAACTATGGCTTAACAGAACAAGACTTTCATTGTGCTCATGCTTCTACAACTCTGATGAAAACTCTAATAAAACCATTGAATTTACACATAATGAACAGTGTGAGAATTGTGTCTCAATTAAAATGGAATGAATGGCTACAGAAAAGTGATTAAAGCACTTGCCATGCGAGCGTTAAAACCAGTGTGGAACCCAGAACCCATGAAAATGCCGGGTGGTCAAGGTGGCCTGCCTGTAATTTTAGCCATTAGGAAGGCAGAGTCAGGTAACTCCCAGAGCTCTGTGTCTGATTAAAAGACCCTGTCTCAATAAATAAGGTGGAAGGGTGATCAAGGATGATTCCCAACTTCATTGAACCTCCACATGCATGTGCACATTTCCCCTCACAAACATGCATACACATACATCACACCACAGACACAACAATGGAAAAAAAATGAAAACAAGAGTATACACTGGCTTGAAATCAAGAATGACACTAAATTTATGCCTTTAGTATAATGACATGGTTTTAAATGGTATATCTGATTTACTGTGTCTTGACACAAGTAACCATACAATGGTATACTATTCAATGAGAGACTACTAGAACTATACTTCTCCTAACCATTTTCTCCCCTGTTTCTTTTCCTTTGTTTCTGTCTGCTTCCTTTTTTCTTTTGGGGAGATAGGTCTGTCCTACTCAAGTTTGAAACCAGTTTGTCTCAAACTTTACTTGCAATCAGGTCAGTCAACACCAGGGTTTCTATGACAGTTAACCCACTTATCAAACTAATGACACACACACCCTAAATGTGGGCAGCAACATCCCTGGGCTGGGGTCCAGGACTGAACAAGCAAGGAGAGAGCTAGTGGAGCACCAACGTTAATCAGTCTGTTTCCTGACTGTAGACACTAGCTGCCTCACCCCATGACAGACAGTATTCTCAAACTCTGAAGCAAAATAATCTTTTTTTAATTTTTATTTTTTAAATCAAGAGTGTGATTATACGAATGGGAAAGTTACCAATGCAGTTTCTAATATACTCTGCAGAATTGTCTAAGAGAGTGTTCATACAAAAATAACATTATCACTTTCCCTCAACTCCCACTGTTTCTAATACCCACACTACAGAGGGATGAAGCTGATTGCAGGTGGAATCTTAGAATCTTTAAAAACAGTTAACTGAAACTGGATACAATAGAGCATACCTGTGTGATTCTGGCACACAGGAGGCCAAGGATTCTGAGTCTGAGGCCAGTCAAGGTTATTATACAGAGAAAAAAACAAAACAAAACAAAACAAAAAAAAAACCCAACTACTCATTCATCCAACAAGCCTCACATGCCTACAACATCAGTGAAATTTGGGAATCTTGGTTTATATGACTACCTTAGGCTAAGCAGACAAAAAGCAGGACTAGCATTTATCTTATTATGAGTAATAAGTGCTACCTCCAAGGGTCTAAAAATTTGTTTTGGGGGCAGGAAAAAACAACATCATTTTATAGGCAAAGTGGCTATGTACTGGTTTATAAGCAGATACACTGTTCTACACTGCAGAGGTGCACTGTCTCCTGGAGGGGTACAGAGAGTGACTGAAGTGATTCTGACAGGAAACACTGGCTGAATTTTCACCAATTTATCAAGCTATGACCTAAATGAATAGTAAACATCTGTTGAGTCACCTTAGATGGATTTTTATGGATGTTTTTCTACTGAAGCTGAATTGCTAAGGTATTGGCAATGTCTTAGCTAATTTCCTTAGTCTTCCCTTAGTCTAGGAACACATTAAGAAAAAAATGAACAAACCAAAACATTAATGGTCTCTGAGAGTACCAAGCTTATCATAGTTAACACCTTAGTATTTGTCTATGAATAGTTTTTTGCTTTAAATGTGATTTTTTTGGCCTATCCTAACTCATAAATTGCCTTTATTTACAATATGCTATGAAATGTTTACATATTTGTAAATATTTTTACTTTTTTTAAAAAATTAATTTTATTAATTATTATGGTGTATACAAGTCCAGGTATGACTGTGCCATGGTGGCCAAAAAAATAACTGGAGAGTTGGCTCTCTTCTTCCATGGTGGGATGTGGGATCAAACTAAGGTCACTGGATTTGTGTGGATTATGTGGACTGGTGGCTAGGTGTGAACATTCATGAAATGCAAATGCAGTTCCATCACTTACTTCATCTGGGGTTACTTTCCCTATCCGATAGTCAGGACAATACAAGGGATTAGCCAACGTATTCTTGTAGGCAACATCATGCAAGTCCTCAATGACACCTGAAAGACAGATAAACAACAGGTACTCAAATGTATGGACAGCTATGGTATTTTTAAACAACAGCAATAAGACTATACAGCTTTGCTATTCAAGTTTTCAGGGACTTGAAATTTGTTACCACATAACTTCTAGCAACTTGTATATCTGTGCCTGTGGAATACAGAGAAGAGGAGAGCAGTTATCTCTGCAAGAAAGAATGCTTCACCGAATCTGAATCTGACTGTGCTTCCAGGTTCTCTCCCTGGGTAATAAGAGCATTTCCAGGACACAGGGAGCTGTGGAAGCACCAGGCTTGTTTTGGGTAGTCAAAAGGTAGCATTGATCTGGACTTAACTCTTTCCTGGTGCCCTGGCACTGCTGTCCCTGCCTTTTGTGCCTTCTCTGGAACTATATTTCCTCTATCTGTTCATTATTTGGGCATACCTCCTGATGCCAGGCACTGTGCTAGTTGCTAGAAACAAAGATGAGTAGCTACAATGGCCACAAAATGTCAAGGGGAAAAATTATGAAATAAAATTGTTATCAGTACAATGTTAGCAGTGAATATGCAGTTGGGCATATGGAACAACAGTGGGAAATGGAAAAGTGAAAGAAAGAAAATCTGGGAAGAGTCTTCTAGAATGACTGAGCAATTCCCAGGTGAATAATTTGTGAATAGCATAAAATGCAGAGGAAACAGATAAAGAAAAGTCTGACTTGGGGTGTGTGGGGGTTTAGGATGGGGTGGGAGTCAGTGCTGGAAGGAGAAGATGTTGCATAGCAGGAAAGAAAGACTTTGTAAAGTCTTCACTGTTAAGGAATGAAAGATGTTTAAGAAGATAGGTATGTTTAACCTGATTTAAACATTACACACTTAGACAAGTATCAAATATACATGGTTCCCATTAATAAGCACAACTTTGTATTAATACTAATAATAATAAACTAAAAGAATAAGGATGGGGCCAGATGAAAGCTATAAAGGCTAGACAAGAGTTCTGAACTCTAACTTAGAAGTTATTTTTAAAGGATGTTCATTTGGTTTTCAAAGCAGAAAGATCACTGGCAAGGAACTAGGAAGCTGGACTAAATTAGTAATCCTAGAGGTGAAGGTGGAAGCAGCCAGGAGATGTAACAGGACATGTTTGGTCAGAAAAAGAGGAAGGCTGGAAGCAGCCACCCTGGACATGTCAGCCATTTTGTCTACAATATTTGTCATTTGATCACATTCCTCTGCGACACAGCATGATCAATCAGCCACACAAACCTCTAAGGTGTAGTAGACAGGTTCTTTCTCTAGAGTCCTGCACTTGGTCCCTGGTTCCACTCAGAGCCACTACAGCTGGTCCTTGTTCTGGTCCACCTGCTCATTTTTGCTTCTATCAGAAGCTGTGCAATGTCTAAAAGCCAGTGGTGTGTGTTTACAGATTTGCTTTGCCAAATATATCTGTTAATATTATATAATCAAACATCACAAATATCAATGCGAATTAGTTATATTAAAAATTACGGAGTGTTTTTTTCCTTAAAAACAATTTTTATACTATATATCTTGCTCAAGTTTTTCCCACTGACTTTCTGTTCTTTCTCTCTCTCTGTAAAAATAAACAAAAAACAAGCTCGGTGCCGTGGCGCACACCTTTAATCTCAGCACTCGGGAGGCAGAGTTCGATATGAACTCTTAAATGGGATTGCGCAGGTGGGTCTCTGAGTTCAAGGCCAGCCTGTTCTATAGAGAGAATCCCAGGACTGCCAGGCTACACCTTGTCTCAAATAAACCAACACACACCTAGAAACACACATATAACCCCAACAAAAACAGAAACCAAAATAAACAAGCAAAAAAACCAGTAAGACAAAAAAATGTGGGGTGTGCTCTGGAAGTGAAAGGGTTAGACTAACTTTGTAACCTGTATGTCTTCTAAAGCCTATAGTCTTGAGTTTTAGGTTCAGGTTAAGCTAAAGCCTCTTAGCACCTTTTCAGAGAATGAAGAAATGTGACCCCATCTATGAGGACAGATAGAAAAAAAGCAAGCAAGCAATGACCTTCACTCAGCAAAAAGAACGACCAGACCCTTGTCTTCAAGATAAGTGTTTCTTAGCAACGAACCCAGACTTCTGAGTAGCTTTTGACCTCCAGCCAAGAGCCCGCAGCCCCTAAGCTTCAAGGATGAGCTAACCACCCCCACCTTTAATTGCAGTTGTATCCACACTTGGCAGGACTGGCCAAGCTTGAGCAACTAAGACTAACCAATTATCTTACTTTATAACTTCCTCATCCAATCCTAAATTGCCAAAACTGCAACTTTAAATTTCCCACAATTTTTCTTTTAAAAACCTAAAGGTCTTTGTCTCCCGGTGCCATGCTTTGCCGACCGGCAGGGGTGACCCCATTGCGCAATGGTTAAATTAAACCTCTTGCTTTTGCAATGAGTTGCGTGGTCTGTGAGAGTTTCTGGGAAAGGCGCGATCTTGAACTCCTGAGCTGTGAGACCCCCGGTCTTACAAAAGGACCCTCTAAGGGGGAAGTGAGTGACAGCAGCAACACGTAGGAGTAAACTGCAACAGTAGGAGCATAAAACAGACTGCTGCTGGGTTTGTCCTAAGCAAAACCAAAACCAACGTGGTAAGGAAACATGAAAAGCCTGTAAAAGTCTACTATCAATTTGCCTGCTATCAAGTGGAGAAATCAACAACACAAATGTTTAGTAATAACAGAACAAGTAAGACTCTTGGGTGACAGAGCCCATTTTGGGAGGTATTTCCATGTCCACATAGGACTTTCTTTACAAACTGATCCTCTCAAAACTATAATCTTGGAAACAAAGAAGCGGGTCTGCAAATGTACTCACGAGTCTGTGAATTCTTAAAGGCAACAGCTTTGTCAATCGTCAGCTGAGACTGAAGGGCAGCTACTTCCCAACGGCGAAACTCTGGTGCTGTGGTGACATTGAGCAGGAACTCCATCAGGATTTCACTACAGAACACCAGTGAAGAGGAAGAGGTCAAAAACATCTCCTGTGTTATGACACGTACCTTTGATTTATAGGTGGAGGCAGAAGAACTTTTCTTTTAGGCTAGCCTGAGCTACGAAATAATACTTTGAAAAATAATGCCTTAAAAAATCACGGGTGGGAGCTCAAGGATAGAAAGCTAGCTTGATGTACCCTAAGGTTCTAGGTCAGTGGTTCTCCACTTTCCTAATGCTGCAACCCTTTAACACAGTTCCTCATACTGTGGTGACACCCCACCAAAGTTATTTTCATTGCTACATCACAACCGTAATTTTGCTACTGCTATGAATAGTAAGGAAAATATCTGTGTTTTCCAATGGTCTTAGGCCACTGGACCCATAAAGGAATTGCGACTCGCAGGTTGAGAACCACTGCTCTAAGTGATTTCCAGGACCACAACAAAATATAAATCAACACTTAAGGTAGTAAACTCCTGGGTCTGTGGAATCTTTTAGGTTGGGGAGATGGCTCAGCAGGTTAAAGAACATTGGCTGATCTTCCAGAGGACCAAGGTTCAATTCCCAGGACCCATATGGCAGCTCAGAACCATCTGTAACTCCAGTCCTAGGGGATTTAACATCCTCTTCTGGCTTCCCTGGTTACCATGCATGCATGTGGTACAGAGACATGCATGCAAGCAAAACACCCGTATACATAAATAAAATAAAGTAAAAGAAAATGCTTCTTTTAAGAGGTAAGAAACATTCAGTAGGTCGTGTGAACAACAAGTGTCATATCACTATTTAGTAAGTTGAGCGTGGTCCCAAAGACTTTGGATATTACCTGTGGGTGGTTGGGGGTTAGATACTAAACTATAATCTTAGTTGTGGTTAGGAGCCCAATCCATACCAGGTTTGTGAATAATATTCTAAAATAAATGTCTAAGGTCACAGTGACAGAGTCAATTGAGTAGTAGTTTAGTCTTTGTGTTAGACACACACCCATACATACATATACATATATATACGTTAACATACAAAGTATTAGGTTTCATCCTGGCATATTAAAACATTTCCTCCCATCTTCTCCTCTTGTCTGCCCTCTTCCACCTGCACTGTTCCGCAGCTAGTCACTTCCTTTTTCCTTTCACATCATAGGTGTTTCACTGTCCTCCCTGCCTTCTTCAACACCTTGCGACTCCCTTTTCAGTGTCATGAACCACACCCACTCTCCTGCACACTTGCAGAAACATTAAAAGCTAGGACCTACTGAGACAATATGGTATTTATCTTCTGAGTCTAGATCACCTTGTTTAATATAAACTTGGTATTTTTTTAAAAAGTAATGTTGTTTCTATTTTTATTATAAACTTTTTTCTTTAGATTTTAAAAAGTTTTATTATATATGTATCTCTCTGTATAGGTTCATAAATTTGAGTCCAGGTACCTGTGGAAGCCAAAAGAGGGCATTAGAACCCCTGGAGCTAGAGTTACAGGCAGTTGAGAGGCTCCAGATGTGGATGAAGGAACCAACTTCTGGTCCTCTTCAAGAACAGTATGCACTCTTACTCACTCACTAAACCGTATCTCTGGCCCCCCAATTTTTTATTCGCTGAACTTTTTATATAATAGGATAGAAGATTTTATTATGACATTTTCACATGTCATTGTATAATCTGCCCCTCATATCCCCATAAAAGCAGATGTTTTAATGCATGCAAATACTTACATATCATTCCGAATGCCTTCTACAGTGTAAGCCATGTTTTCCCTTGATGCAGTTACACTGAATTAAAAATACAGTGAATTATCAGAATTAAAAAATAACTTTTCTTACATATTCTTTGTTAAAGCACCAATTCTTTGTACTACCAGTGAAAGTAATATATATTCAACTAAAATTTTAAAGTATTTTGAAAAATGACAAATAAATCCACCTTAAAAAGCAATCAAAATTTGACTCATGGTACAACTTGGATGAACCTTGAGGACTTTATGTTAAGTAATTTACTATGAACATATTTTGTAATTTATTCATGCAGAGAACAAAAATGACAGCAAAATATAAAGCTAACATTCTAATAAAGGACAGTCAAAATCAGAGAAAATAGGACGGTGACACGGAAAAAGGGAATAAAAGGTGACCGTTTAGTGGACCGCGCTTCAGCTGAGTACAACATGAAGTTCAAGAGGTGGATAGTGGTAATGATTAGCCAATGTCTCAAGTGTCATTTAATGCTATGGTACCCGAAATATATTTAAAGTGGCAAATTTTATGTTCCACATATTTTACAATGAAAAACAAAAGGCCAAATAAATACTCAAGACTCCTTTGTATGCTTTAGATAACAATTGCCTTATTCTCCCCAGCTCCAGAAACCATAACCCTACATACACTGTCTTTAAATTCTTTACACAGGTGCACATACTTATTTTAAAAAAGGATTATTTTATTTATGTGTATATGTGCATGTGCCTATGGAGGCCAGAAGATGGTGTGAGACGCCCTGGAGCTTGTGTTACAGGGCTCCTGGAGGAGCAGTATGCATTCTTAACAACAGAGCTATTTCTAACCCACAGACTATCAGCTCTTCATAGTCCCAGCATGGCCATCACTCTAGCCTTTTCTTGAACTGGACTTTCAGCTTCCAGTCTTTAAAAAATAACATGGCATGGCACCGTATCACCACACTGATGATTCTGTTTTGGTTTCCTCTTTCGGGAACAGCCTTTTTTACCTTTTGTTCCCTTTTCTTCTAGTTGTTTTTTTGCCTCCCCGATTTATGGTTTTTACTTTTCTCAAGCAGAAATCTTTTGCACATTGTATATACTATAAATACTTACCCCCAATGTACAGCCATATTTCACATTTTTGATGAATATTCACCAATTTCCCTTCTGTTTAAGAAATCTTTAATCCTTCTGTTAACAAAGGGAAGTCACCCTGTAATTGATCATTTCTGTGTTTCCCCACCTCCTTTGAGACAGGGTCTCACTGTGTCATCCTGGCTGGCCTGGCATGTACTGAGATCCACTTGCCTCTGCCTCCCAAGTGCTGTGATTAAATGCATATACTATCATGTCCAGCTTCCTCTACCGCTAGATTTGTTTTTAATGATGTGTATAAAGCATGTATCTGTGAGGGTGTATGTGCACATGAATGTGGCTGACTATAGCAGTCACAGAGTTGGATTCCTGGAGCTGGAATTATAGTAGTTGCGAGCTGTCTGAGTGGGTGCTAGAAACCAAACTCAGGTTCCCTGCAAGAACAATGAACCTTTTAAATTATTGAACCATCTCTCTAGCCTGGCTATTTCTTACTATTCAACAAACCTTAATTTACCACCAACTGCTTCAATTCCACGGGTTATCTTGAAAGACGAAGCTCCTTTGGTAGTCTTGAAAAAGAAAGGATGCCTTTTTAAAATAGTTCTTCAATGACACATCTGCCACACATCACACTATGTCAAAATCTATTGTTTTAACTGTTATTAGCAGATCCAGGGCTTTACTAAATCATCTCCTCAGCCCCTTATTTTTTTCTTCCCTATAGGCCCAAGATCTCACACATCATTTCCAAACACTGAGGTAAAAAAGATACTCACCAAAGTAGATGCAAGACGTAGTAAATGAGCAGTTCCTAAGTTGCTGGAGTCTTCATATCTACTGCCTACTTTAATGAATAAGCCAATTCTTGATAGAGGAGCGTAGTTTTCCAGAGAAGCAATCACCAGACCATTTGGTAATTTGGTAAACTGTAGTTAAGACAGAACAGAGATGTGACCAATGCCTGTATGTAACGAGGAGTTTAAGTCAAGCGAATGTGGATTCCAATGAGCAATTCAGTAGAACTAACCTCAAGACCCTCAGGCTTCAGAGGCACTCTTCCAGGGGATGCTGAAGCTTTAACCTTCGGGGCAACTTTGAGGGAATAAAATCTCTAAAAACAACAAAGAGAGGTTATGTGTGCTCTCATAAGAAGAATCCTTTTACATGTAAAAGCATCAGCACCACCACGCAGTGATCTCAAGTAAATCATCACCATCATGGGAAGGTCACACAAATAACTTTAATTTATTAGAGGTTCAATCCACCCAAGCCATATTTTTTTTCCCCCCTGTAGACAACTTTTCTTTATTCCCCTTCCCTTCTTGGGGGAAAAAAAATTCAATGTGTCCAGGATGACCTCAAACTCATGATTCCTCTGGGTCTACAGGTTTATACTCCTGTGCCTGACTTGAGTCACTGTTAAACTTCTACCTATTTGTGATTTTTAGAGAATAATGAGTTCTCTATGATCTTAGAAAACAACAACACCAACAACTATGTGTTTTCTTTACCCTTTGATTATTTTATTAAAATTTTAAGTGTTTCTTTTTAGTTGTAATGTTTTCAAAGTTTTTGAACAGTTGGATGTTTTAAGATTTCAGTACTATGGCTTCCTTCATTTTTCAGTCTCTTTATTTTCCACCTAAAATAACCTTCATCACCTTGATCATGTAAGGATCTTTTCTCAAAACCCCTGACACCTCCATTATATTTGCATCTTCTTATGTGCTGTTCTAGGCATAGTCAATCCAAGGAAGGGTCCCAGCTTCTTTGGCCAAATATCTACGTCATCCTAAGATCAACAAGGGATTAAGTTAACAGCGAGTTCTCAGTATAATCTGTATAACCTGGATGACAGATCTAAATGCATTGGATTTATCTGTACACATATATTTACAAATAACCCACAAGAATACAGTTATTCCATTTATGTCTAGGCTTCACAGGGTTACTAATGGACATGGCAGCAAATAAAGCCTTATGATGCTAAGATCCAAAAAAAAGTGTTGCTGTCTTTTGCCCAAGATATCTGTAAAGTGCTCCTCCTCCGCACTGCCCAGGCTGCTGTATACTGACCACTCAGCCATTAGAGCTGGATTAATCTGGCTGCTGGCTTTCATTTGTGCTTTCCCTTCAGCTCTTTGTCTTTATCAGTTTAGTTTGCCAGGTAAGGTGTATGAAGCCACTTGTGGTTTATTTTATTTATTTATTTATCTATTTATTTATTTATTTATTTTGGCTGTGATTTCCCAAAATGTAATTCTATAATAACCAGGCATAGCAGCCCACATATGAATAATCCACAGTTCCATTACCAAGCAAGATTTAGGTGCTTGGGGTTGTGACATTTTAAAAAATTCTCCATTTCTCTGTTTTGTTTTTTTTTTTTTTTTTTTTTCCAGGAAAGACTTATCCTTTCAATTATCACACAATTTCTATTTTGTTTTAATAAAACACACATCAACTTCTTCACGTGAAAAGTAGGGAAGTCCTGCCTTCGACGGACTGTTAGCAATTGGTTGGTCTAGGTGCAAGGAATTTTACAACCGTAAAATTCTACAATACATATATGTAAGCACAAAGCACAAGGAAACAACTCTCCCCAGGCCAGGACTTTTTTGCATCATTGTCTAGCGGTCTCTCAACAGAAAATACTGGCATTTCGGTGTTGTAATTCTGCGCTGCATGTGCTGATGGATGTTTAGCGGCATAGCTGACCACTAAGACGCCAGAAGCACCCTCCCGAAGGGTCATTAGGAACAAGTTCCACACGCAACTGGCCAGTAAGGACAAGCTAGCCTTTGCTGAAAATTAAATGCTCCCATTCTCGTCTGTGCATAACCACTGTTTCACAGTGTTAACGTGCTGACACCTGAGGTACTTTCCCTCAAGTGACAACTAAGTAATTTAGGGTTAGGAAGAAGCCTTGGCGCCCCGGGAGGGAGAGCCAGCGGCCCGGTGTCGGCGGCCTCCGCCCTACCTGCTTCTCCCGTGACCTTCAGGAGTCTCCCGAGCGTCGCTTCACCGCCACCCTCCAGGCCACCCTTCTCTCCGGCTGCTCCCAGGACCCGCCGAGCCTCCCGGGCCTCAGCTCGCCGGCGGCCCGCGGATCCGCGGGGCTCACCTGAAGGGCAGACCCGGGCTTGACGCCAGGGCCGCACACTCCGCCACCAGCCCCGGGGCTGCCGACAAGCCCTGCCCCGCGCGCGCCCCCGTGCTCACCGAGAAGGACCCTGCCCTGCTGAGGAGCTTCATGGCTCTAGTGGATGCCCTTTCCCACGGTCACCGCCGCCGGCAGCTCCGCAAGATGGTGTCGGACGACCGCGTTTCCCGGCGTGCACTGCGAGCCTGCCCACGCCCCCTCGGCTGAGCGACTCTCTACACTCGCCGGGCTCCACTGCTCCTGGAGGCGGGGCCGGCCATTGGGAGGCTAGGGCGCTTCGGGGACCGTTTCTGTGTCCTTTCCCCGCAAGAACGTGCAGCCTAACATCCTGCGTCCGCAAACGCCGCGGTCACCCCAGCCGTGCGCCAGTCCGGAAGTCTGGGCGCTTCCTTTCCCCCGGAGATCTCCCTTTACTGCAGTCCTCTCGGATCTGTGCAGAGACTGGAGAGACGAGCACCTCCTTCTAACAGATCGACCCACTTGCAGGTGGGCCCGCAGCCCAGGTAGCAGCGAGGGTTCGATCTCATGTACCTACGCAGAAAAAGAAATCCCGTTGTTTTCTCGTGACACGTATTTGGAATGTGTGTGCATGCGAGTGTGTATGTTTGTTGGAAGTGCAGGCTCTCCAGTTTCTCTGCCGCATCCGGATCTGTTTTTACAAGATTTCGAAGTGATTTACAGGCATACTAGAACTTCAGGAAGGGTGGTAATGCGGGTTGGACAGGATGACAGGCAAACATGGGCTCTTGGCAGGTGACTACAATTTGACTCTAAATGGTATCCAAGATCGGTCATTAAATACGTTGCCAACACTTGCCTTCAGGGTGGACCTCCAAACCAGAGTTGGCTCCCGTATTAGGAGTATTCACAGTATTGGCACAGGAGGTGATTTTAAGTTAGTACATGAATGAACACTGACCCACTCTAACGGTTATGTACTTGTTTTGGGAAGCAATTCTAGTAACAAACTTTCTCTTTAAGTGCACTTATAAAAGAACAAAGTTGACTTTACAATGCTTAGCTATTGGTGCATGCATTTAATCCTAGCACTCCTGCCCCGGAGGCAGAGGCAGGCTTGGTCTACACGGTAAGACTGTCTTACAAAAACAACAGTTTCTTCAATCTTGTCTTCAGTGCCTGAGATTCTCTTTCCAACTCTTACACTCTGTTGATTAGCCTTACCTCTGAGGTTCTGATTATTTCTATTGTTCTAGAGGTCCTTGGACATATTCGTAATAGCTATTTTGAAGTCCTTGTCTTGTGTTTCAGCAATATTCTATTTCTTAGTGCCTACTGTGGTAGGATTATGTTGCAGTGAGCCACAGGGGAAGGTTCTTTGTGACGGTATTTGAAGCTCTAGTTTAAGACATTTCCAAAAGAGTTAAGCAGAAAGGATGAAATTTTTTCGGCAAAAGTTGTTTTTCTTTAAGGAAAAGGCTATAAAGTAGTGTTTAAAGTTAAAAGCATCAAAGTTCAAAATTATCTTAAGTTTAATGGAGCTATATTGAGTCCACTGACAGTGGGCAGAACGCCACTATGCTAGAGTGAGGTCCGTGTCTGCAAGTGCATTTACCCTGGAAAAACCACCATCAAAATGATTTTTAATTCTAGAAATGATGATTGACAATTTGGTTGTTTGGATTCCATTTAAATAGTTGGAATTTGGGGCGTGTAATACATGTTTCCACTTGTAAAATACACAAAAAGTTAGTTTATGCTAAAAAGACAGCTTAAATATAGGATTAAAATATTTAATGTGTGTGTGTGTGTGTGTGTGTGTGTGTGTGTGTATATAGGGGTGGATGCACTTACATACAGACATACTTGGAGGCCAGAAGAGGGTGTAAGATCGCCTGAGCTCGAGGTACAGGTGGCTGTGAGTCACCTGGTGTGGATGGATGCTCACAACGGAACTCTCCGCCTTTGCAAGAGCAGCAAGTACTCTTAATCTCTGAGCCATCTCTCCAGCCCCTGAATATAGGATTTTTATCATACACATATGATACAAAAACATGTTCCTTCAATAAAGTTATCACACAGCATATTTAATGGGAAACTACTAAGATGTTATATAAAAGGTCACTAAATAAACTGTCTTCTTTCAGAAAAGCATTTATTTTCAATCTTGACATAGTTTTGTTATCCCCCTAAAGTAGATCTTGACTTGTTATTTAGATCTTGAAGGATAAGCTTTCAAGGTCCAAGACTCAAGTTCAGCTGCAGCTAGAAAGAAAAATTAAGAATTACCATCTTTACTTCAGAGCCTTAACAGTTAACAGCAGGAGTCAGTAAGAAAGACTGAGCAAAATGACTAGCATGTATGTTTCACTACAATACAAACCTAAAACAAATACAGTTTTCTCATATATACACACTGAATTGATTATAATCAGGGCTAAGTGTAAGCACGTATTCCCATTCTTCATTCATTTAATCAGCCTTGTGCTAAGTGATGAGTACTGAAAGGATATATCCCAGCCCTCGATAAACACTTCATTGTATTCAATCCCCGAATCAGATGGATGTATAGTGTCTATACTGAGCCACAGAGACTTTGACAGGTAAAATACAGGAACCACTGCAACACTCAGAGGGCCTTCCATGCCAGTATTGTGTTGATATCATAGCCCCTTTGGTGGAGCTTAAAATATAAGCTGATATTGGGGGAAGAGAGGAGAAAGTCTGCCGTGCAAACACAGGAGGTGAGGAAGAACGTGAGTAACCCACGGATGCTGAAAGCAGGAGCAATTGTCCAAAGCAGGTGAGTGGTGAGAGAAGGCAGAATCACTAGGCAGCAATCATTCTCATTTCTAGTCTTCATAAGGAGGAAGTCGGTATTTCTTCCTCCAGGCAAAGGGTAAGCCAACAAGAAATACAAAATGGGATGTTAAATGATACTTGTCAAGTGACAGTTTAAGTGTGATTGCTTGACTAAGTATCATAGGTAATTGTAGCTCTTGAGGATGTTGGCTGCAGATGTTAATTATTGAGGAAGAATGAAAGTGAGGTTTTGAAAAGCCATGGAGCTACAGAAATGAGGAGTGAATAGTACTTACTAGCTATGTCTGCTTTTGCATGTTTTTAATCTACAAACAAAGGGCAGAGATTCCATTTGCTACTTACAGTTTGTCTCAGAAATTGATAATTTACTCTAAATTGAACATACACCCATTGGCAACATACCTTTATCTACCTCTTCAGTTATGTCTTTTACCATTTTTTGCTGCTTCTGAAATGTCAAGATTTTACAATGTTAAAATCAAACGATACTGTGGGAGTGATATATCACTTAAAATATATCTTTTATGACTCCTCAAAACTTATTAAAGTAGAAGCTTCTTAAAATGTATGCATATATGAAAGAGATCTAAGTTGAATCAGCAAATAATGGGGAGACAAAGCCTCAGGTACACATTTCTTGCCGTCAAGTGAAACCTCCAGTCCCAGGAATGAGTTACATCTAATTGAGTTGTTGATCAAAAGGGTCACATGGAAACTTCCAGACAACTCGGGCATTTACTGAAAGCTGTTGGTTGCTCTCCACAAACTGATGGTAAGGCGCTATTGCTGAAGACAATACCTACACATCTCACTGAACATGGAGAGCTGAGCTGGTGCTTCACTGGAGCCTTCATCTCTGCTGACATTCGTGGTACTCTGCACACTACCAGAGGAGAAGGCTAAACGCCAACCCAGCTACAAACCCTTTGATCTGCAGTGACAACCTGCCTGCAAGATGAGCTGACGAGACAGGGGACAAATATCCTGGGAGTATCCAACTACCATCTGATTGGACTTAAGGTCCACTCCACGAGATGGGACCTGTCCTAGTTAGGGTGATCATTGGTGGGATGAAGCACAACACCACCAAAAGCAAATTGGGGAGGAAAGGGTTTATTAGGCTCATACATTCACATTGGAGGAAATTAGGACACATGCTCAAGCAGGGAAGGAACCTACCTGGAGGCAGGAGCTGGTGCAGAGGTCATGGAAGGGCGCTGCTTACTGGCTTCCCCTGGCTTGCTCAGCCTGCTTTCTTGTAGAACCCAGGGCTACTAGCTGAGGGACAGCACTGCCTACAATGGGGAGAGCTCTTCCCCCTCAATCACTAATTAAGAAGACATCTTACAGCTGGATCTTATGGAGGCATTAAAACAACCAACCAACCAACCAACCAACCAACTGAGGTTCCCTCCTTTCAGATGACTCTAGCTTGTGTCAAGTTGACATAAAACTAGCCAAACTAGAACCCAAGCCTGGCACTGCTTGGGTGGCCAGAAACTTGAGACTAGCTAAGCCATGGGCCTAGGGGAAAACCAAATACTACTGTTCTGCTAAAGGAACTTAGCAATAAAATGATTGCTAACAGCTTTCTGTTATACCTATAGTTCAGTGCCTCACTCAGCTCAGGAGGAAACTCAGAAGTTTCCTCCTGCAGGAGATGGGAACTAGTTGTGAAACCTGCAAACAAACAATGTATAGAGAGTGAGAGATCTTAACACTCATTCCTAAATGGATGTCTTCATCAAAGCCCTCCCCTTAGTGTTCGGGGAGCTATGTAGAAGAGGAGGCAGAGAGACCGATGACACCAAGGAAATGGTGTCTTCCAAACACAACAGGACTGACACATGTATGAACTCACAGTATGCACAGGGGCTGCTCAGGGGTTTCAGCACTGAGAGGGGACATCGACACAAGCCTTTACCGCTAGGAAGCTACCTCCAACTGACAACCGCTTTCAAAGGAAAGATGAGTTTTCTCCACTGACGTCTCACTGGGCTTATAAACTACACTTATGGGCAGGCCTCATGCCCTTAATGGACGGCCAACACAAAATGAACTAAATGGTATTTTTGTAGATTTTTTTTGTCTCGTATTGCTTTGGACATTTTTTTTTTTAAATTTTCTAGTCTTTTGCTTATATGTTTTGATTTATGTTTTTATAGGATTTTTCTTTTCTTTTTCAGTGTGTGTGCATGTGTGTTTCTTGTGGTTTCTCTTTGTGGACTTTTTACTTCTGTTTTTAAATGTAAGATTTTCTTGTTTTCTAAGAGAGAAAGCTATGGATTTGGATGGGTGGAGAGGTGGGGGGGATCTGGGAGGTGAGGGAAGGGAATATACTGTAGGAAAAAAAACTATTTCTAATAAAAATAAAGGGAGAGGGAGGGGAGGCAGAGACAAGGTGATCCCTGAGGCCATCATCTAGCTAGCCTCCCTGAATCAATGGTCTCTAGGTTCAGTGGGAAACTCTGTCTCAAAAAATCAGGCAGAGAGTGATTTGACTGAGGAAGACACCCAGTGTTGATGCCTGGCTTCCACATGTCCATGTCCACATGTATATGTGAGTTGATATCTACATGGTCAAACCCAATACACACCAATGTGCATACACATACAATAGTAATAATAATAATAATAATAATAATAATAATAATAATAATAATAATAATTATGCATTCTCTGCTTTATTTTCTGACATTTCCAGAGCATATACATTATATGGTAAAGCCAGTAAGACTAGGCATAAACAAAAAGATCATGAATAAAAACTCACAGCCAGGGGCTGGAGAGATGGCTCAGTGGTTAAGAGCACTGTCTGTTCTTCCAAAGGACCTGGAAGATCATGAATAAAAACTCACAGCCAGTGGCTGGAGAGATGGCTCAGTGGTTAAGAGCACCGTCTGTTCTTCCAAAGGACCTGGGATCAATTCCCAGCACCCACATGGCAGCTCACAGCTGTCTGGGATCCCACACCCTCACCTGATACACATGCAAACAAAACATCAATGTATGCGAAATAAATGATTAATAAAAGCTCACAGCCATTCTTTAAAATATTTATGTCTATTTTGATTTTATGGGTATGGGTATTTTGCCTGCATCTATGTCTGTGCTGCACATGCCTGCAGTGCCTGGAGGTCAGAGCAGTTGCAACCTGCTATGTGGGTGCTGGGAACAGAACCCAGGTCACAAACAAACAAACAAACAAACAAATGTGTTTAAAAAATTAAACACATATTTAAATAAAAAATTAGAAACTAGACCTAACTTTAATATTACTTATGAAAAAAACCCAATGTAAATAAAATTAAATGTCTATGTATTTTAAGTTTAAATCATACAGACTGTGTGTGTTATGTCGTTTAGATTTATTGCATAACAAGTACTGTAAGTATTGGTCTATTAAACATTTTATAAGGGAATGTAACTATCCAGCTCATACTTCATACTACACAAAATAGCTCACATATCTTAGCAAAATTTTGTGCCTTATGAAACCTCGCCGAGGTTTTTCGCTTTAATGGGTTTTTCTTTAAAATGAGCTTTCCGCTGTGCACTTCGGATGGTAAGGGAAAGAATGCTAGCTCTCGGTTGACAGGGTCTGCACATTCTGCTGGGTACAGAATGGGAGGAAACAGTTTCTCATGTGAGAATTCTGTTGGCAAAGGTTTAAAAATCATGTTTTCCAGATTACAGCTATAAAATTATTAACACGAGACCACAGAAAATTCATTTGAGAAAAAGGAGGTAGCTAGGTTGAAGCCAGTTTTCGGATGAGATCTGATGTGTTCAGGGTGGTATGAAAAGAGACCCAGGCCGGGTTTCAAGCTTCTGTTTCTCTGATTTGTGATTTTCAAGAATTGGAAACGAGAATAATAATACGCAGCTCTCTGGGGGCTGAGGTTGTGACTCATGTAGGAGAGTGCTTGGTTGGCATGCGCGAAGCCTTGTGCTTGTTGGCATTCCTGCAACCACCCGGTTCGGGAGATGGAGGAAGGCAGATCAGAAGGTCATCCCCAGCTGCATAGGCCAGCCTGTCTTTAAAATATTAAAAAAACATACAACTCTTTAAGTATAGCTGATTTGTTTTCAGAAATAAAAAATTATTCTTAAAAACATCTGACTAATTATAGTTAGGCATTTAATTACAGAATGTGTGGGATGTTACAGTCTATATCGTATCACCCCATCTAAAGTATTATCACTTAAATCTTTGGATAAAAGCTGTTGTCTTGGGCTGGAGAGATGGCTCAGAGGTTAAGAGCACTGGCTGCTCTTCCAAAAGCCCTGAGTTCAATTCCCAGCAACCACATGGTGGCTCACAGCCATCTATAGGGAGATCTGGTGCCCTCTTCTGGCATGCAGGTGTACATGCAGGCAGAACATTGTATACATAATAAATAAATAAATCTTAAAAAAGAAAAAAGCTGTTGTCTTATTAATGCCTCCAACAAGGTCTAACATAGGACCCTGCACATAGTAAATACTTTGTGATGATAATAAGGAGGTGATATGTAATATCTATATATTTTTGGTGCGAAGATTTCTTTTTTTATATTTTTATATATTTTATTTATTTTTACATATTTATTGTTATTATTATTATCATTTATTACAATTTATTCAGTTTGTATCCTGGCTATGGCCCCCTCCCTCATCTCTTCCCAATCCCACCCTCCCTCTTTTCCCCCTATGCCCCTCCCACTGGTAGGTGGGGTCCTCCTCCCCTTCCATCTGACCCTAACCTATCAGGTCTCATCAGGGCTGGCTGCATTGTCTTCCTTTGTGGCCTGGCAAGGCTGCACCCCCTAGAGGGAGGTGGTTAGAGAGTGGGCCGCTGAATTTATGCCAGAGAAAGCCCCTGCTCCCCTTACTTGGGACCCCACTTGGAGACTGAGTCTATGGGCTACATCTGAGCCAGGGTTTTAGGTCCTCTCCATGCATTGTCCTTGGTTGGGGTATCATTCTCTTCAGAGCTCTCAGGGCTCAGTTTTTATGGCTCCTGGCCATCCTACTAAAAGAAATCTACAGATTTAATGCGATTCCCATCAAAATACTAACACAATTCTTTACAGACCTTAAAAGAACAATTCTCAATTTTATATGGAAAAACAAAAAACCCAGAATTGCTAAGACAATACTGTACAGTAACAGATCTTCTGGAGGTATCTCAATCCCTGATCTCAAGCTGTACTACAGAGCAACAGTAATAAAAACTGCATGGTACTGGCATAGAAATCAACTGGTGGATCAATGGAATCTAATGGAAGACCCAGGAATAAACCCACACACCTACGGATACTTGATTTTTGATAAAGAAGCCAAAACAGTACACTGGAGAAAAGACAGGACAACAAATGGTGCTGGTCTAACTGGCTGTCTACATGTAGAAGATTCCTCTTGAGTGACAGATTCTCTAACATTTTCTTTCTATGACATGAGTTATGCCATGTGTATCTTTCTGTTTCTGGGATACCTCACTCAGACTGATCTTTTCTAGTTCCCATCATTTGCCTGCAGATTTCATGATTTCCTTGTTTTTCATTGCTGTGCAGTATTCTAATGTGTAAATGTATCACAATTTCTGTATCCATTCCTTAGTTTAGGGATAACTGAGTTGTTTCCAGATTCTGGAATAAAGCTATTGTGAATAAAGCTGCTGTGAACATGGTTAAGCAAATGTCCTTCAAATGGGATAGACATTGGAAGAGGGAGAAAACAGAGAACAGGACAGTAGCCTGCCACAGAGGGCCTCTGAAAGACTCTCCCCAGCAGGGTATCAAAGCAGAGGCTGAGACTCATAGCCAAACTTTGGGCAGAGTGCAGGAAATCTTATGAAAGAAGGGGGAGATAGAAAGATGTGGAAGGGACAGGAGCTCCACAAGAAGGGCAACTGAACCAAAAAATCTGGGCCCAGGGGTCTTTTCTGAGACTGATATTCCAACCAATGACCATTTATGGAGATAAACTAGAACCCCTGCACAGATGTAGCCCATGGCAGCTCAGTGTCCAAGTGGGTGTCCTAGTAAGGGGAGCAGGGGCTGTCTCTGACATAAACTCAGTGGCTGGCTCTTTGATCACCTTCCCCTGAGAGAGGCCAGCCTTACCAGGCCACAGAGGAAAATTCATAAAATTTTTATGAATGAAATGGCATGGTTGCATTAAATTTGTCCTCTTAGTTTGCCTCAGCCTTAGTTTGCTTTCTATTGCTATAGCAAACACCATGGTCAAAAGCAACTTGGGGAGGAAAAGGTTAGTTCATCTTATACTTCCATGTCCCAGGCCATCACTGAGCAGGCCAGAGCAGGACCTCAAGGCAGGAACTGAAACAGGAGCCATGGAGGAGTGATCTTTACTGGCTTGTTCCCCATTGCTTACTCTGCTTATTGAGGATCACCTGCCCAGGGACGGCACTGCCCACAGTGGGCTGGGACCTCCCATATGAAGAATTAATCAAGAATCAAGAAAATGCCCTATGGACCTGCCTACAGGTAATCTGATGCGGGCATTTTCTCAACTAAGGTTCCTCTTCCCAGATGACCTTAGCTTGTGTCAAGTTGACCAAATACTAACCAGTATGCATCTCCAGGGGAGATAGGGATTACATGCAGCTTTACAGAAGATTCTTATTCATTCCTTTCAGGGAAGGCAAGGTAGAGGGCCCTAGGTGAACTTCATTAAAAATCCAGTTATTCGAGCAAAAAGAGCAGCACTGAAGACCTCTCTCTCTCTCTCCATCTATCTACATATACACACATAAATAGCACATACACACATAAATAATATGTATTATCTATATACAGTAAATAATATGTTATATAGATACATCCACCTAATGAATTAACCCATTCTCAAAAGGACAAATGCCATATGCTTTCATTTGTGGGTCCTAGATTTTACTTTATTTTATTTTGGTTCCTAAATTTTAGAGATATAAAGTCATGTTTGTATATGACATGAAAGTAGAGGTAAAACGGAGGGGGAAGGGAAGAGAATGGAGGAGAGGAAGGGGACCATGCTAAATGTGTGCTATATACCTATAATGAAAAACTCTAAGATGCCGGGCAGTGCTGGTGCATGGCTTTAATCCCGGCACATGGGGGGCAGAGGCAGGTGGAGCTCCATGAGTTCAAGGCCAGCCTGGTTTACAGAGTGAATTCCAGGACAGCCAGGGTTACACAGAGAAACCCTGTCTTGAAAACCAACCAACCAACCAACCAACCAACCAACCAACCAACCAACCCAACCCAACCAAAGCCAAAAAACCCCAATCCCCCCCCCAAAAAAACCCAAAACCAAACCAAATCAAATCAAACCAAACCACCACCACCACCAAACCAAAACTTAAAAAATAAATTAATTAAAAATGGTTCAAATATGATGAGTAAGAGTCATACTTTGGAACTATTGGGAGAGAACTTATGGGAACAATTAAGGACATAACAGGCTATGTTATGTTATCTGAATAGAACTCAAATAACCCATGAAATAATAGCAAAAATGGACAAATGGCCTACATAAAATTAAAAAAGCTTAAGGCTAAGAATTTAGCTCAGAAGTAGAGTGCTTTCTTATTATCAAAGAAAAAGAAAAAGACACCAAGAGAAAAAAAATAAGTCTCAAGAGAAATAGGTCATAGGAAGGAGGAAATCTTTCTCAGCTACTCCCCTAACAAAGGACTAATACTTAGCATACACAAATAACTAAAAAATATCAAAAGAGCAAATAAACCTATAAATAGAGGGAGTGAGGAGATACTTTCAAGTGAGCATGTAATTTATACGTGAAACATGTTCAACATCTTCAGCAATCTGGGAAACAGGAAATCAGAACGACACTGAGAACCCATTCAGACACACTCAGCAAAACAAGAGAAATGCTGGTGAGGAGATGAGGAACAGGAACCCTTGAAACCCCACCGGGACTGTGTAATAGATTACTTCAGTCACCATGGAAACCAACACCATGTGACTCATCTCTAAGTTAGTATACAGCAGCCCAGGCTTATGACAACACTATCCACATAGCTGAATCGTGGAGTCATAGATGACCGGTGAGCAGATGGATGGATAAAGAAAATGTGAGATATGTATGTTCCACAGAGCTAATTGCTTTTCTGGGTGCTCGAAAGATGGCTCAGCAGTCGAGATCACTTGTTACTCTTGCGGAGTTCCATTCCTAGCAACCACAGGGCACTTTTCAACAACCTGTAATTCTAAAGCCAGGGGATCTGACACCCTCTTCCGACCTCCACGGGTGTCAGGTATGCATACAGTGTACTTATATACATGTTGGGAAAAACACTCAGACACATAAAAAATTAAATTTTTTTCTTCTTAGAGATCATTGACTATTGTGATCTTTACTTAACAGGCATAAGTCAGCTAAACAGTTCGATAGCTCACCAAACAAAAAAGGATTTACCTTACAGCTGGGCTTGGTGGTGAATGTCTGTGATCCCAGCACTCAGGGAGGCAGAGGCAGGTGGTACTTCATGAGTTCAAGGCCATCATGGTCTACAAAGCAAGTTAAGGACAGCCAGGACTACACAGAGAAATCCTGTCTCGAAAAACAAAAAACAAAAAACAAAAAGTAGGGGCTAGAGAGATGGCTCAGCAGTTAAGAGAACTGACTGCTCTTCTAGATGACCTGAGTTCAATTCCCAGCACCCACATGACAGCTCACAACTGTCTGTAACTCTAAGATCTGACACTCTCATATAGTGAAACACTCAGACAAACCACCAATGCACATAAAATAAAAATAAACTATTAAAAAAAGAAAAAGAATTAACGTGACCATCAGATACCAGAGTCAGAACGGCAAAGGACAGAAGAGAGTACAACTCACTTTGAGCAAACTCTTCCGCATAGGCTCAGGAGAAGGCTGAGGGCCAGATATGGGAGGCTTTGAGTTTCTGCTTGGACTTTGTTGGGCAGGCTTTGAGAGAAGAGAGTTCTGCACATTTCTGTTCCGCTCTGTCATCAGCAGAATGTCTGTTCTGACTTTGCTTAGTTTTCTATTAGTCCTGTGAAGATTGCAAAAGGTAAATACTTATGCCCTTGTTCCCAGAATGAGCTACTCTTTAGAAAGTATTTCGTATTTCCATTTACCAGTGTCTTAATGATGTAAACCTTTTGGTGCAGACTGTTGGCACTCAGATATAAGTTTAAAATTTGTTCTAAAGAATTACATCTGTTTCCAAGCTAACAAGTAATTCAGAGTAGGAAAGAGATGAACGCCTGCCAGTGATAGGTGGGTTCTGGAAGAGCCCTACTTAGTAAAACTCCTGATCATGCCGTAGAAACATCTGATTTTGAAGGGTGAAACTATGTGAGGTGAGGCTTTACTCTTATTCCTGGCTGTAACAACCATTGCACCATAGGGAACCACAACCAAATGTCCTCTGGTGACCCATGACAAATGTACACAATTAAATGTATACCAATGTACAAAAGGTAAATAATTAAAAAAACAAAACTCAAAATGGAGCTAGAGATAGTTATATGCAGTAAAGCAGTTTGGGTTTCAAGAGCCATTGTTTGAACAGATTTTCAAATTTTTGCTTTCACTAGCTACAGTTCCCTCATGACCTGGGACAAATTAAGCATTTGATACAGAGGGATAGTTCAGAGCAGCAGCCGCTGGGACAGAAGAAGGGTCTCATGAGGATTTAAAACCAAAACGAGCAGTCCCTGGGGCAGTTAGCTTCTTTGTCATCACTGAGGTAAACCTTGCTGCTACTGTCATGCACACACCCTGAGACACTGGCCCAGGGATTACGTTGAACTACACTGTGAACTACACTACTACAATAGTGGCACTTCGTCCACTATTGGGCTAACCTTCCCCTAGGACTCAAGTCTGCCTTTCATGTACAGCAGAACACCTATGAAGTTTGTCAATAGTTATCTCTAATGGTGACACCAGAGACTCAGAATGTGCACAGAGGGGCAGGATTATTACTGTGGGTTCCACTTGGATGTGTTTCTAAAAAAGTAGTTAAATTGTTCGTGTTTCTATTTGAGAGAATGTTAACATAATTTTATGACAATATAACTGTCCTAGTTAGCTGAAAGACTAGCATATCATTAGGAGGGAACATCACACAAAACTAAAAATCAAATTGAGAAGAACTGTTCTGCAGCCACATTGTGAATGTAGGTTCATTTCCTGCATTACTTTCCAGTTATTATTTGTAGTTTGCTTACATATCCTATGTAATATTGTGAATCTGTTTCAGTGAAAATTACACACTGGAGACCAGTGGATGCGTTTCTTTGCTGACTTACTTGTCAAGCTTATGTGATAATATCTTGCTGAGTTCCTGCTCTCTGACACAGCACTGCTTATATTGCTCTACCTTCCTTGTGTTGGACTCTTCCTCGGCTTCCATTTTCTTGAGCTCTGATTCGAGACTTTCAATCCTGAGTTCCATCTGACTCAGGATTACCAAATCATTATTACTGTCTCTTAATGCCATTGTGCGTTTTTTATCTTCTAATTTTGCCTATGGAAAATTAGAAGGCTGTATTTAAAAAACAATTACACACAACATCCCCAATACTTACTGTGCTTGCTTTAGTTTTGAGTCATTGATTCCCAGAATAATTTTAAACATGTGAAACAAGGGCTGGAGAGATGGCTCAGAGGTTAAGAGCACTGGCTGCTCTTCCAGAGGTCCCGAGTTCAATTCCCAGCAACCACATGGTGCCTCACAACCATCTATAATGAGATCTGGTGCCCTCTTCTGTAGTGCAGGTGTACATATACACAGAACACACACACATAAATAAGTCTTTGAAAAATATGTGAAATAAAATGCCAGAGTTTAAAATATCAACACCAATTTCATCAAACCAAGATCATAAAATGATGTTGAACTTTGTTTTGGTTGGGCTGGAGCAGAACTCTAGGGTCATCTGCTGCTTCTGAGCTAGCTATACGTTCTGAATTATTCTCATGGTTATCCTTAGGTAATCAGAGAGATCACAGAACAGCTGACTCAAATAAAAAAAAAAACACCTCAAAATCAAAAACAAAACAAACAAACAAACAAACAAACAAACAAAAAACAAAACAAAACCAACAGAGTAACTGTTAAAACTGGTAAAAGTTCTGTGTCCTACTTTCTCTCCTTCCCACAGGGTTCTTATTTTATGCTAAATTGTGTAAAAAGTTGAAAATGAGTATTCTGAAAGCTTAATTGTATTTCAATGATGGAAACAAAAATAATTAAAGGGATAGACAGATGCCACCCGCCTTCTAGAAATCTTCAACACCTGCTGTTTTAAGAAACACAGGTCTCATCAGGACTGGCTTCATTGTCTTCCTCTGTGGACTGGTAAGGCTGCTCCCCCCTCAGGTGGAGGTGATCAAAGAGCCAGCCCATGCCCATGAGTTCATTGCAGAGACGGTCCCTATTCCTATTATTGGGGAGCCCTCTTGAACATTGAGCTGCCATGGGCTACTTCTGTGTGGGGGATCTACACTGGACTGGGGGAAGGGCATAAGAGAAGAGGAGGAAGGGAGGGTGGGATTGGGAGGGGTAAGGGAGGGGGCTACAGCTGGGATACAAAGTGATTAAACTGTAATTAATATAAAAAGTAAAAATTTAAAAAAAGAAAAAAATAAAAATATCCAAAACAGAAAAAAAAAAAAAGAAAAAGAAAAAGAAACAGGACAGGCACATGTGGTGCAGGGAAATTAACAGGCCGTAACAGACAGTTGTCCTGTAAAAGTGGCTGCCTGCCCCAGGCGACTTCTACATGATGGCCTCCTCTCCCTTCAGCCCCGCGTAGATGCTGCTGCGCTTCGCCCGACCTACCGTGTTCTCTTGCAGCTGGTGCTGCAGGTCTAGCACGTCTCTTTCCAGCGCCTTCTGATCCTTGTGCAGCTTCTCATACTGCTTTTGTGCTATTTTTATTGCTAACAACTCCTGTTCCATGTATTTGAATTGTACATTCAGAGGTAGGTATTTGGACATTATAGCTCCCCATTTTTCTTTTAGTTCATGGATCTACATGAATAAAATCATGTAGCCTGGTTGAAAAGGGTTTAGGCTGGGAGAAGTCTTAACAGAAAAAGAACAGCAAATTTTGACACAAATTCAGTTGCAATGTATTATGATCAATAGCGAAGTCTTAAAATGTAATCTGCTGAACAGAATCAACAGAATGAAAGCTATAAGAATCTCAAAAGTATATTTTTTAAAAATAATGTTTTTCTTAATTTTTTTGAGAATTCCATATGATGTATTTTGAGGATATATATATATATATGTCCCTGCCCCAGCTCCTCTTGTTCTAGGGAATCTGATACCCTCTCTTGGTTTCTAAAGTCCTCAGGTACACAAGGAGTGCACAGACATAAATCTTGACAAAATATCCATACATGTAAAATAAAATAATCTGTACTTAAATTTTCCCTCTAAAATATGAGACCTATATTTATGAAAACCTAACATGAATGTTTGAAAGAATGTTTGAAAGAAAGGAATCTCTGTTCCTTTCTAGGAGAAATAGGTTTGGAAACAAACAGGAGTTGGGAGTACAGATGAGGTATGCCAGCCAAGGGGGTGCCACTTGCTCATAGTGACCACAGTAATTCTTAAGAAAGCACTTGAAAATCATACTCTAAAAAGGGGACTTATGTCTAGAGTAAAAAAACTAGACAAACAAACAATAACACAATTTTAAAATTGGAGACGTTATAGAATGAACATGACTTCTCAATGAGAAATCACTCCAACACTTAAGAGATTATAAAGAAGAAAATAAACCTCCTCAGTCCTGAACAGAAAACCCCTCTGCTTATATAGTTTCATAGCCCCCGGTTATACTTTGAGCAATGAAACATGTTACATGGTGACAGGAATTCTAAGGTGTGGTTGTCTGGATACACTGGGAGATTTACAGTGTAAAATACTGCCACAGTCATCCTGACACAGACCAAGGCTGCTTCTCCCAGGCGGTTGTCAGGCAGCCTTGTTCTGTCTGCTAGGACGAATTATGCTCTGCCTGAGAATTCGGGGTGCTACTTCAGCTAAATTCTACTTTGTGTAACTTAATATCCCCTAAGAAGTTTGGTGGGTCCTTTATAAGAGAAATTTACTGTTCTCAGTTTTTCCTATATCAGAGTGTGATAGCCGGTTTGAGAGGGAAACTGAGCCAGGCATGGAGCACACCTGTAATCCCAGCACTCTGGGAGGCAGAGACAGGCAGATGCTGAATTCAAGGTCAGCCTGGTCTACAAAGTGAGTCCAGAACAGCCACGCCTACACAGAGAAATCCTGTCTTGAAAAATAAGAAACAAAAAACAACAATAACAACAACATAAAGAAAGAATCTAAATAGACATTTCTGTAAAGAAATACACAGACCACTGTAAGCACAGGAAAAGGGTGTGCTCATACCATCCTCTTAGTAAATTGGTAAGTGCAAATGAAGACCTTCAAAATATGTACTTCATATCACTAGGATGGAAAGCTCTTCACTTGAAATGGCGGAGTAAGAGTGTTGGCAAGGATATGGAGAGCAGTAATTCCTATTCAATGTGGTCACCTTGGGAAATATTAACACCTCAAAAGATTGAGCAGGGTTACCACAGGACTCAGCTACTGACTCATAACTATTCATAAAAGAAAACTTAAGACACATGCAAACACAAAAGGTTGTACATGTAGGTCCATGGCAGCACTGTTCACAGAAGCCTGAAGTAGAAACATTTCAAAGGCCCATCAATGTGTGTGCATATATAATATTCACACAATGGGATAATACTACTTAGGAACAGGAAGAAATTAAGTTCCAGTATGTTTTGCTATCTCAGGCTCTTAGGAGCTGCTTTTGGTAAAAGCACCCTTCACTTGGGCCCATCTTGTAAGCAAAAGAAAAACATCATCTCTGCCTTGTTTCTATCTCTGATTAACTGGCCTATTAGCCACCTGCAAAGTGTCTGTAAGAGCCATTACCTGAAATCTGTTGCCGCTTTAGATTCTAAGATCAGGACAGCCTTACAGGCTAGAGGCAGTGTCCACGATGAGGAGGGTACACCCTAGAACAGGAGTAACCAGAACAATCGTCCCTAGCAATGGCAGCAGCAATAAACCCCAGGCAAGACATGAAACACCTTCCCTAGGACCTGCTTGACTATGCATACTCCTGTCCCCTGGCCTGGTTCTTCCTCAGTGACACCAGCCTGAGGATGGGCTTCTGTATGATCATTGATCGCATATCTTCTGTCCGTTTTTCACCATTGCTCATCTCTTTGATTAGTGCGTTGGTAAGGGCCCAACAGACATGAACACTGGAGATGCAGTGCCAAAGAGAAGAACTTAGACCGCAGGCTGTGTGATCCACTCATATGACATGTACGCAGGAGGCCAAGTGAAGGACACACTTGGTGGTTCTCTAGAGCTGATTAGGAAGAGGTGGTGGGTGATGCCTGCGGGGTATGTGGCCCCTTCCCAGGATGGCGAGAGCAGCCCCCACCTGAGGTGGTGCTTGGGGAACACTGCAGCTGCATCAGATGCTTCTGACCTGCACCTGCTAAGTAACTGGACTACATAGGTATGTTAGTTATGTCCCAGTAAAACGGCTACCGAACAAAACTGACGCTATTCGTGATTTAGTGGTTTGTGATGGTGTGTACTGCTCGGCTCTACATACCAGCTTGAGTTCAACCGAATACCCTTTCGACGGGAAAATAATTTTTCATTGGTACCAAGTGTGAACATTTAAGTATTTATATTTTTGGTCTCCAAGCAAATTAAAATTGCCTCATTTTTGCGGGGTGGTGGAGGCACATGCCTTTAATTTCAGTACTTGCGAGGCAGAGGCAGGCAGATCTCTGTGAGTTCAAGGCCAACCTAATCTACAGAGCAAGTTCCAGGACAGCTAGAGCTACACAGAGAAACCCTATCTTGAAAAAAAAAAAAAAAACCACAGCCCCCCCAAATTACCTCATTTTTAAACATATTCACTGAGATGTTCATTTCAAATTCTTTAGTTTTTAAATCTCCATGGCAACTAAATTCTCCATTTTCGTGGTCATTCAATTTATTTCTCATTATTCCTATGTGTTTCTTTATTCTGCAAAAGTGTATAGAGTCAGTATGGAAAGTATTTTAAAGAGCAAATGCTTAACAATTTTTCAAATGTATTGTTTGTGTTATCATGTTTTTACATACATGGTTTCTATTGAAATTTATACATTATGACCTCTCACTTGTTTAATCTTCAAATTATTGAAATTTGAATGAAATTATAATTCATGAATGAAATCCTAATGAAATTATAATCTTAGGTAAATATTATGAAAAAAATTGTTATTTATGGCAGATAATGAATAAATACTGTAACTACATACACAGTTGTTTTAAGTATTAACATCTACATTAGTATCTCAGAATGAAGCATTAACTAATTATTATTTTTAATTAATTAATTTATTTACTATTTATACAGTCAGGGCACCAGCTCTCATTATAGATGGCTATGAGCCACCATGTAGGTTGCTGGGAATTGAACTCAGGACCTTTGGAGTATAGCCAGTACTCTTAACCTCTGAGGCAACTCTCCAGTCCACATTAACTAATTATTAACAATTAGGAAAAATTCAGCTATCAGCAATGAAGGTAAAGAATTAAAATGTGGGTATGTGTGACCTATATGCACCTTCATATGCACCTTCATTTTACGTGGGAGAGTTGTCCATCCATAGATATTCCTGTCTGTGGAGGGTCCTAACCCTCCAAACCAAACTTCTGCAGAGGACAGGAGTGACTACATTTTAGTTGTGTGTATGTATGTACATACAGTATCTATATTTATAAATGTAACACGTTTAGCAACATGTATACCTTATGTACAAATGGGTAACACCCATGGAGAAGGAACATGTTTGCATGATATCATAATTGAAAAAAAAGGCAGAAAGAAAATAAAAATAAATCAAGAAAATTTTGATAACAGTGTTTTAGTTAGGAGAATGTTTGAATGTTGAATGAAAGATGCTGCCAGAATAAGAAAAGAAAGCAAAACTGTCCTCACCCCTTCTTCCAAGGCCCAGGGAACACTGTAAAAGGGGCAGAAAGACTGTAGGAGCCAGAGGCAGTGAAAGACTTTAGTAAAACAGTGGCTTGTAGCTGCACCAGGACAGCCCCATATAATGAGCTCACGGTGATTCTGACAGCATGTGCAAGCCAGACCCAGTCTCAGCAAGGGAAATGGGAGGTGAACACAAAGTCCCACCCCAGCTGGGAGCTGTTGTCAATTAACAGCTGCTGGAGGAGAAGAGTCAGTTCTCCTGAAAAGAGTGGACCCTGCGAGTCAACCACAAGCCATCGGGAGGCCACATGTTCGAGAATATATGGGCAGTTGATATGTGAAAAAAATGATAAAAAGTTGAGTGAGCAGGAAAAGGGTGGGTGGATGTGGGAGAAGGAGAGAGGGCAGACATCAAAACAATTTAGGGACTCTCAACTAAGGGAGAAAGAAAGAAAAAAGGAAAGAAAGAAAGGAAGAAAGAACAAGATAAAGAAAGCAAGCAAAAAAAATTTGAGGTAGATAAAGAAATATATAGTTAGAATCATGGCAAACACATCTTCATTTTTTTTTTCAGGATCATTAGAGAGTATATATGTATTTTGGCATCCAAATTTTCGGATTGAGTTGTAAAATTCTGAAGTGAATTTTAATACACAATAAGTCTTGGTTGTTAAAACACTTATAGAATAGATTAATATTTAGGTGTTAATAAAGTCAGTTAAATGAGCCCGTGAGTGAAGAGATGTGAAATATTAAAATCTTACTCAGTGAGTTCCTGCTCTAATGCTTCAGTTTTATTCTTCTTTTGATCCAAAGAGCACTCTAGAGATGGTATGGTTTTGTTGAGTCTCTTTAGCTGTTCCTCTTTGTCTCTAGTCTTTGAAAAATTATAAAAAACATTTAAAAATATTGATATGAATTATTCTTTCTTAAAAATATTATTTATCAAGACTAATAGGCATTAAGACAGATTACCAACATCATTACCTTCTGAATTTAGCTAAACATTCTATAAAGCAAAGAGGATTTTCCTTGACAGCAGGAAGTAGCATCAATGAGAATACAGTAAATATTTGTTGCACATTTCCTGCAGCATTCCTATCAGGGAAAGCAAACCTGAGACCTGAGTTGAGCAGGAAGCTCACTCACCAAACCTTCGCGCAGCTTCCGAAGTTCTGTAATTTTCTCTCCTCGCTTTTGTATTGTAACTTCTGCATCAGAACATTCAGCTTGAAGCCTAAAATGTTATTTTACAAAACGATTATTTTTTTTTTTACAGATTTTTTTTACAACATTGCACAATGACAAAGAACGCGACTTCTTTAAAAAAATGTGAAAGTTAGATGGTGTCTCATTTTCTAGCCGTGTTTTGTAGAGAATGTGCAAATATTTGGTAAAATGAACAAATATCAGGCAGCTTTTTTCTTTTATGGTGTGGGGATTGAACCCAGGGTCATGGGCATCCAAAGCATGCCTTTGAGCTGAGCTGTGTCCCCAGACCTAAGGAATGTAGTGCTGAGATGTTGATCTTTGCAGAACTGTGCTTGTTAAAACCCATTTGGTTTGCAGGTTACACTGGTAATTCGCTCTGTGAACACTCGGGTTATTTTGTGTGCCCCTTTAAACTGTACTTCTGCAAGCCATCCTGCATCCGCTGAAAACGCCGCGCAACTTCCTCTCGTCGCTCTTGTGCCTCTTGCAACTAAAACAAAGAATTGAGGAGAGAATTTTACTAACATTTTCGTACAAATCTTCCCACCATGTGTTTTCGTGCTAAAAATTATTTTTGACAGGACTTGTTTTACACATATGTATGTGTGCTTCAGTGTGTGTAGAAGCACTACATGCATGCAGATGTGTGTAGAAGCCAGAAGTGGGCATAGGCCCCCCTGGAGCTGGAGTTACAGGCTGTGTGAGCTGCCCTATGTGGAGTAGAACCTGGACCCTCTGCAGGAGCAGCAAGTGCTCTTAACTGCTGAACCATCTCTCCTGCCCCCTCAGACTAGAATCTTATTAGCACTCAGCCATCATCTTTTTATCTGCATACTGAGGGGAACTTTCGTGCTAGCACTGTGGAGTTAACTGAGTCATTGCAAAAGGGATCTTATCCCCATCAAATCTAAAATACTATGATTGATCTGTTTTATGACTGAAACATGGTATTTTTGTCTTTTTTTTTTTTTTAAGATTTGTTTATTTATTAGTATACAGTGCTCTGCCCGCACACCAGAAGAGGGCACCAGATCTCGTTAGAGATCATTGTGAGCCACCATGTGGTTGCTGGGAATTGAACTCAAGACCTCTGGAAGAACAGCCAGTACTCTTAACCTCTGAGCCATCTCTCCCGCCCTAGAATTTTTGTCTTGAAATCATATTTTCTCAGATACTCAAATTGACCAAATTGGGAAATGAAAAAAAAAAAAAAAAAAAGGAAATCCTAGTATGGTGAAAATTTATTTGCCCAAAGTACTGTCTCAAGTATAATTTTTATAGTTCATATAGATGTTGTTGTAAATAAAAAAATGAGTGTTGTGATATTTAATGTTTATTATTATCTCTATAATTATCATGGCGGTATTATTTAACCCACTATCATAACTAATACAACACAGACACCTGGTATATTTATAATTGCCTTATTTACCTTGGGCTGAGCAGATATTTTACTTACACTGTCTCAGTAACCTTACCATTCACCTCCCAGCCCCCATCCAATGCCATCCCCCTTAGCCATCCTCATCTGAACTATCTTCCATCCATAATCTTATAAATACTTGCTTTTATTCTTCATCTGGGCCTTTCCACGCCATTATTGGAGTCCTTCCTCAAGGCCCACGTAATTTCTTCTCCATGCTAACCCATCGTGGTGTCCTCCCTCCTCCTCTCTTCCCATTTGTCTCCGGTGATTCTCCTGAACCCGAAGCTCAGGAACCTTAGCCACGCCTACCCCATTCTGCCCTGCCCAGGTATAGGCTGTTTAATCAACCAGTCAGATACAATGACTTAGGCAGGTTTACACATCAAGGATAGGCTTAACCACATCTTGAAGGCTAGCATCAGAACAACCCCAAACATACAGATGAATAAACAGAGCTAGGCAAGCAATGATTACAAAGCAATGTGCTGCTCTAGGGAAGATCTGGATGCTAAAGGAAAGTGTGAAAGGCAGCTTCTAAGTGAATATTCAGGCCTGGAGAGATGGCTCAGAGGTGAGATGCCTGAATGCCTGTTGCCTGAGGTCCAGCTCTAGATGCTAATAGCTACTGGTCTGGAGCAAATAAGCTTTCTGTGCCTTGGCTACCTCATCAGTAAAAGAGAGGTAATTGTAACACCTAGCACTGGACTTTGTGGATGATTAGATTAGAAACTATGCATAAAGTAGAAGAATTTGAAAGACATAGGGAGCCATAGCCAGCAGCACCTTGCTGATCTTATACCATCCTATCCTTGAGGCAGGTGCCATGTTCATAGATGCCTTCCATATCAAGGTGCACGGAATCTTTTTCAAGCCAGTGAAGGTGGCCTCAAGATGGAGGCCCTAGACCCACCTCCAGTAAGCCACGAAACGTCTGTATTTGTGCCCATACTACCTTGTTTCTGCTCAGACTACCTTCCATTGGATGTTCTCTCATGCAATGAAAACAGTACAAGACAAGCTGCAGCTCTGCGCTAGGTAGTGCGCAGATGAGGTGAGTGTCAGAGGTGTCGGATTTAACTGTGAAGAAAGGTCTTCCTCATCCACAGCGGATGTTCTGCCGGTCTGTGTCAGACAACACTGATGAGCAACGTTGGTTACTAGGAGTAACGCGCGGGCCGTGACACATCGGAAGAGCTTTAATGGGGGTCTCTCCCGTTATAAGGGAAGGGAAGCCTCACTTTTTCAATGGTGAGAAAAAGAGGAGCATTCGCCAAATAAGTCACCGGTTGATGAAGTTTTATACTTAAGTCCATAAATTATATTTAGATTAAAACTCTTCTGTCAATGTCTGAAATGATGAGTATTGGATGAAGTATTTAATTTTATCCTAACAACTTTTTTTTTTGTCTTTTTAGCACTGAGGATGGAATCCAGAGCCTCATATAAGCACCCGCTAAGCTCTACCCCCAAGCCCTACCAATTGTTTAGCAAAAACATTTTCAGTGTTTTCAAGAAAAACTGGGCATCCTTATCAAACATTATTTTGCCTTTAGGCAAATTTATACTTTGACAAGATTAAGGCACAAAACAAAGGGAAACAAAACCAAATGAGGGAAGCATGCAAAATTAACAACCTAATTGTTCTGCACATACAAGGGAAAGAGAGTCAGGAAAAACTTTATGAAGTAGTAAGTTGTGAGCTACTTCTGCACAAATAAAGACAAATGAGTAAAATCTGGAAAGTGAGGAAGCATGATTAAAAGCCAAGAGACGGTGAAATTAGCGTACTCAACTCAAAGGATAAAATCCAATAGCAAAGAAATAAAAGTATGTCCACAAAATCATCTCCACACTACAAATAAAGGCAAGAGGTGGCCCTGACATTGAGACCCTTCAGCTGATGAGCAGGTGCGTGGGACAGACACACAACAGAATACTATTCAACAATGGGAAAAAATGGTGTTTTGGTACAACACCATGTGATAGAAGCTCATTCAGAAAGATTGAATATAGAAAGTGTCTAGAAGAATGTGGAAATTATAAAGAAACAATTTAGACTGGTAGAGAAGGGCTGGGAAAGACGGAGGACAGGTAAGGGATTTGAAGTTTTTCTTTAAGGTGATGTAAATATTTTGAAATTGTGACTATACTAAGAGACCCTGAATTTGCCCTTCAAATAGTTTCCATAAATTGTACGGCATGATCATTGTGTCCCATTATATAACTCTCTACAAAGAGAGTGGCAGGAACGAGAAAACTTTCTTCTCTATTTTTGGATACAGAGTGCATATGTAATCTATTTCTATGCTTTTATACTAGGTCTAACATGGAAAAATGCCTGACTTCAAATTTACAACTGCAAAAAATTTAATAAATAAAGTATAGGTGTTTTTTTTCTGCATGTATGTCTGTGCCTGGTGCCAATGGAGACCAGAAGAAGGCATTGGAGCTCTTGGAACTGGAGTTAGAGACAACTGTAAGCCACCATGTGGGTGCTGGGAGTTGAACCTGGGTCTTGTGTAAGAACAGCCAGTGCTCTTAACCACTGAGCCACGTCTCCAGCCCTGGCTGCATTTTCTGGGGTAGCCTTTCTGTGCAAGTAAACATAAAACTCTGGTGTCAGAATGTCTTCATTGTGGAGCATGTATGTAATGTGTCTTTGTTGCATGTATGTAATGTCTTCATTGCATGCATGTAATGTGTATCTGATGCAGTGTTGTTTTCAGAAACTCTTCGTTTTGAAATAGGAATCATTTCTCTCCAAATAAATTAATGAATTGAAAACATAATGTCTGCTGATGCCATGTGGCCCCCTTCCATATTAGCAAAGCAGGAGCACCCTTCCACATGAACATATCAAAGGAGTAGACTCACTGTCACCAATCCCTCATTGGTGGCAAGGGTTTACGATCATGGGAAATCAGAACCTGGGAGAAACATTCAAGTCTTTGCTCTGAGTGAGGCGAGAGCTAGCGGCACTATTCAACTGCTGCAGACAGAGCCATGAAGAACATCAGTTTGTTCAGTGGAAAAACATGCCTCTACCATATCCACACACGATGGCTGGAAAGATGGCTCGGCGGCCAAAAGCATGTGTTACTCTTCCAAGAGGACCTAGGTTTGGTTCCCAGCACTCCCACAATAACTAACAACCATTTGTAATGGCACTGAGATTCAATACCCTCTTCTGGCCTTTGTGGGCACTAGGCACGCATATAGTATATATAGACACACGCAAGCAAAACACACATACAAATAAAAGTAAAACGAGAATCTAAAAATTCTCTACACTTTACAGCATGCGTGTAGTTTCATTTCTAAGACACTCGCACATTCACACACCAACACGTTGGTCGTCTGAAAATGACTGAGGAAAAGTGTGCTCTGATCCTCGTTTAGAATGACAGATGGGATGTGCATTGAACGTATGACAGGAGTCTACTGAGCGCATTGGAAAGACTCTAACTAGCAGTGTTTTCAAAGCAAAGACTCATGACCAAACCTTTGGCAGAGTGCAGGGAATCATAAGAAAGAAGGGGAGTTAGTCTGATGAGGAAAGGATAGGAGCTCCACAAGGACCAAACATATCTGGGCACAGGGTCTTTTCTGAGACTGACATGCAACCAAGGACCATGTATGAATGTAACCTAGAACCTCTGCTCAGATGTAGCCTGTGGTAGCTCAGTAACCAATTGGTTTCCCATAGTGAGGGGAACAAGGACTATTTCTAACAGGAACTCAATGACTGGCTCTTTGGCCTCCCCACCCCCCAAGGGAGGAGCAGTCCTGTTAGGCCACAGAGGAGAGCTTTGCAGCCAGTCCTGAAGATACCTGATAAAACAGGATCAGATGAATGGGGAGGAGGTCCCCCCTATCAGTGGACTTGGCAAGGGGCACGGTGGAGAGGAGGGAGGGAGGGAGGGACTGGGAGGGAATGAGGGATCGGGACACGGCTGGGGTACAGAGTTAATAAAATGTAACTGATAAGAAAAAAATAAAATACATATAGCCTGAATGTAAAAAAAAAAATAAAAAAAAAAAAAAAGAAAAGTGTGCTCTGGTTTTCTTTTGTGCATTTTCATCTTCACAATTTATGAGAGTTTAATCCCACATTAGTGGTGACAAAAAGCATGAAAACCTAAATAAGTGCAGAACTTTCAAGGGATTCTCACTTCACATGAATGAACCAAATTCTAACTGTATGAAACATAGGTAACCTTGTCACGGAGCAAAAATAGTTCCTTCACACAGGCACAGATACTACTGTGAAGTGAATTTCTTCATGAAATACAGACTAGGTTTCCTTATAGTTGTAAAGCTAGTGAGCCTGCATTTTGGCATAAAAATGGCCCAGTTAATATTCATGACAACGCAGTGATTAAACTCTTCATCCATTCCTCCAAGACTCATAATAACTATTTAGCTGTAAATGTCATTTCATTTTAGGGTGAGGTGACATTTCCTTAGATTTCAATTAAAAAAAATATGTGTGTTTTTATGTGTATGCTATGCATATGCAGGGGTTCCTGGGAGCAAGAAGAGAGTATCCTATGCCCTGGAGCTGGAATTACAAGTGGTTTTAAAATCATCAGTGTGAGTGTTGGTCCTTTGGAAGAACAGCATGCTCTTAATCACTGGGCCACCCATCCAGACCCTAAATAACATTTTGTTAAACAGTTATGCAATAGAGCCTTGGGCCTCATGACAATGTTTTGCTCAACAATGGACTACACACAGAGAAAACATTAGTCATGCAGATTAAGCTGCCCAGTGATATACACACGTATGTGCATGCTAATCATATATTAATCATTGATATTGTAAGTAATATCAATGAAATAAAGTCACATACACATTAAGGATAATTAATAGTGTGCAATTAATTTACCTGCTTCAAAGTCTGTTTTACTTTCACGTGCAGGACCCTCAGAGCCATGTCGCATTGCTGATTTTCCATGTCTTCAGTATAAAGCTCATCTTTTCCTGGTAATTGTGTCTTCACTCTTTCATTTTCTCTCTTCTCTTTTTGTTTTAATGCAACTCTGAGGTTAAATGCAATTATCTTAAAATTCATTTTTTTTTGAAAACAGAACATCATTTGACTTTGTTTTTCATTATTCTAAAAAGTCAACATCCTGAGCTATCCTAATAAGATTTCTGTTTTTTAAATACTTTTTCTAGATCACATTTTCAATTTTTCACTTTATTCTTTTTCCAAAGACCATATATATTGGAAGAGTAATAACTGAAGAAAAGTTTTCTTGAATAGTAAGTTTCTGTTAAGGAAACTTTGGTTAAGTTTGGCTTATTTTGGAAAAGCCACCTGGAAACTAATCAGCAATTTGACAAATTAAAAATAATTGTATACAATTTGTTATAATTGTATACATAACCCCCTAATAAAACCAGGTAATGTAAAGTTAATTTCTAAGTTACTGCTTGCAAACGAGTATGTAAGTTAACTAAATATCTAATTCTATTTTTATAAAATATGACATGCATCTCTCAAATGGTTTACAATGTAAGAGAGCCCCTTCTGAAGCTTTCAAACAATGGGCATCCATATTATTATAATTCAAGACAAGAACAGGGAGTTTATGTTACCTCTTACTAATGCTTTCAGTTCATCTTACCATAAGCAATTTAAAAATCAATACAAGATCAATTGATTCAAAAGTATCCTGTTCTTTCAACATAGAAAGCTGAATTTATTTTATCAATGAAAGAGATGTATTAAAGAAATTAATTGGTCATCTATTCCATTTAGTACAGTTTAAGAACAAAGGGGTTGGGCCTGGAGAGAGGGTTCACGGGTTAGGAACACTGGCTGCTCTTGCAGAGCATCTAGGATCTAGGTTCCCAGCACCACAGGACTGCTCACAGCTTTCTGCAGCTTCAGTTCTAGGAGATCCAAAGCCCTCTTCCGGCCTCTTGGCCTGCACATATGAAAAAAAAAAAAAAAAAAAAAAAAAAAAGGAACAAAAATGCACTTGGGGAGTGTAACTTAGCGTTATGTGCTGTCCTCACAAAGATTTTATTCTCTTTTAATCCAAATTAAAATTTGGAAGTTCAATCGCCAACTTTGAAAATAAATAAATAAATAAATAAAGAAAGAAAGAAAGAAAGAAAGAAAGAAAGAAAGAAACTAAGAAAGGAGCGCTGCATAGATTCTAAAACTTCTGTTTGCGAAGTTTGCACTTGTGCCGAGAGTATAAGCTAATATAGCGTTCATGAGGACAACTTAAACATATGGATCAAAGCCTTCTTTATATTTATATTTATTTATTTAAAGATTTATTTATTATGTATATAGTGTTCTGTCTGCACGTGCATCTTCAGGCCAGAAGGGGGCACCAGATATCATTGTAGATGGTTGTGAGCCATCCTGTGGTTTTGGGAACTGAACTCAGGACCTTTGGAAGACTAGCCAGCCAGTGCTCGTAACCTCTGAGCCATCTCTCCAGCCCCCACTTTATAGTGCAGTGCAGAGCAGAACTCACTATGTGGTCCAAGCTGGTCTTCACCTGTTATTATGCTTCTGACTCAGACTCCTCAGGGATGGGGTTATAGGGGTGAGCCGCCATAACTATCCACTTACTGATTAATGTCATTAAAAAAAGAAGCTTCTATATTTTAAGCCAGTAATTCTATATTGAAAAATCCTTAAAAATAAATTACCAAAACACAGACAATATATAAATAGTGTTCCTGTAATAAAAACAACATGTCTTTCTAGTGGGAAATCACTCCACAAGCTTAGAGATGAAGGAAGAACATGCCCAGCTCTGGCTCGTGCCCAAGGAAGAGCCAGCGTTGAACAGATTTCACTAGTGTACACACCTTAGGCTTGTGCACAAACAACAGCATCTTTCGCCTTCTTTTAGGTCCTGGTCCTATGTTACACTTTGGACAATTTAAACGGAGACATGGAATGGCAAACCTGGCCAGGTGGGCAGATGGGAGGTTCACACAGCAAAGATGTTGCCAGAATCACCTCTTAAGTGTACCAGTGTTGTTTTTTTTTGTGAATGGCATTATGTTACCCAAGGTCAGCTTTCCCACTTGGTGGAATTAAGCTTTTCCCGATAAAAGCACGAAGGATTTAAAGGCAGACCAGAACTTGATGGTTGTGACTCTACATGGCCACCTTGAGCATGTTCTTAGGGGATGGGCCTAAGGGATGGTCAGTCCTGGTGGACAAACATTCCCATCCAAGCATTGCAACTTTATCTCTAACAGGCCTGGTTAGCAGACTGCTTATCTTTGGGACACTTTGGGGGCAGTGCTCCCTTAGCTAAATTCTTCTTCTTAAATGTCTCATAAGCAAATCTATTGACACATCCTTTATGCTTATGCCATCAAGCCTCTTAACTTGAATTTCTTCTACACAATTCATTTAAAGAAATACATAAAAGTCACTGCCAAATTCTCATTGCTGAGTAAGTAACAAGCAGGCAACAATATGCACCTAACTACTCGACATACGTAGGGTTACAGTATTGCACACGTCAGAAGGCAAGGAAGTTTTGTCCTATTCTGAAGCCCACAGCAATTACACAGATCTTCCCTCTGCAACATCTGCCGTAGAAAGCAAGCCTTCCTCTAATGAATCAACCTCACACTTCAGGCTCTTTCTTCTCCAGGCCTTTGTGGTCTAACCTTGATCCCACTGGCTCTGTTTTCGTCACCTCTTCTTCAGATACGCTGTTTTCCACGTGTCCATTTTTTCTTGTAAGTAGCTCACAGTGTTCACCTTTGGTTTCCGTTTGCTGTCTGTTAGAGCAAGGGTCTGCCTCTGTGAGATAGAGAGTGGTCACTTTTTTTTTTTTTTAGCTTAAAATAATTTTTTTCACACAATCTATTCTGATTATGGTTTGCCCTCCCTCATCTTCTCCCATATCCTCCACACTCATCCAATCATACATCTTCTTTCTCTCTCTCTCTCTTTAGAAAACAAACAGGCAAATAAAAAGCAGACCAGATCCCATAGCCTGAAGAGATCATTCACACCTCCTCACAGCTCCCTCTGGGACACAATTAAGCAGTCTGTGCAGTGACCTGATAGCTTTTTTTTTTTTTTTTTGTGGGGGCGGGGAAGGCAGGCAGGAGGGATGTTTGAGATAGGGTTTCTTTGTGTAGTCCTGGGCTATCCTGGAACCCACTCTGTAGTCCAGGCTGGCCTCTAACTCAGAGATCCACTAGTCTCTACCTCCCTAGTACTGGAATTAAAGGCATATGCCACCATTCCTAGAGACTTGACAGCTCTTAATTTATGGTTCTAGGCTCTTCCATGCTCGTTGTCATAATGAACTAAATCATGTGATGTGAAACTTCCTGCCAGATATCTCCCCTTACCCCCATTTACACAAGTCTGATCCTTCCTTTGTTCTTGGGATTTTTTTTTTTTTCAGGGAAGTGTTGTGAAGGCTGTTCATGGCAGCACACTTTCTCATTCTTATTCTCACTCTTTTACTTTATGTTATTTTTCAGGCAGGACTGAATGAACTATGTAGCCCTGGCTGGCTTCATCCTCAGATCTCCCTGCCCCTGCTTTCCTACTAGGATAAAAGGGTGTGTCACCACACCTAGCTTTATTCTCATCCAAGGTTATAAAGGGAAGCTTCTCCTTTAAGGCCTCATCATGTTTAGATCTCTATGTATTGTGCTGTTTTGCCTAGTATTTTCCCTCCAACTTGGAGGCCCTTTCTCCTAACAAATGGCAGTTTCTGAAGGGAATTGTATGTGTCAGTTTCCTTCTGGTTGACTGTTTCTGCTTTACAAGTACTCTTTATATGTAACACTATCTGTATCCAAGAATTTCAGGGAGGAACCAATACAGAAATAAAATCTAAGAGTGTTTGTTTGGAAGCAGTCTAATTCATTTGTTTCTACACTGAGCAAGCGTATACTGGGTGCCTACAATATACAGGGATACTAGAAGATAAAATGAAGAAATCTGGAAACTCACATACCTGAGGAACACTTAAAGAAATGTTCAACGTCTTATCAGGGAAAGCAAATCAAGGCTACTTTGAGATTTTTGTCTTACACCAGTCAGAATGGCTAAGATCAATAATATAAGTGACAGTTCATGCTGGTGAGGATGTGAAATCAGAGAAAACACTCATCCATGGGTGGTGGGAGTGCAAACGTGTCAGCCACTATGGAAATCAGTGTGGCTGTTCCTTAGGATGGTGACAATAGATCTATTTATTCTACTGTTGGGCTTATACCCAAAGGCCTCTACATCCTACCACAGAGGCACTTGCTTAACTATGTTCATGGTCAGTTACTGGGATAAACCTTGATGTCCATCAACTGATGAATGGATAAAGAAAATGTGGTATATTTACACATTTTGAAATTTGCAGGTAAATGGATAGGCCTAGAAAAAGTTATTCTGAGCGAAGTAACGCAGACCCAGAAAGCAAGTATGGCACATATTCGCTTATCTGTGGATATTAGCTGCTAAGTCAATGATAACCAAGTTACAATCTGTAGAACCACAGAGTGTTCCTATAGAGTAAGGGACTGGTGACAGAGCTCTCTAGGAAAGGGAAATAAAACAGATAGTTATACATTAATTCAGATGTGTGGTGGGAGGACCGAAATGTGAGAGGGGAAGGAAAAGAGAGGACGAGGGAGGGAATATAGTGAGAGACACCTAAAATTAAAGGCTATTTCAGGGCTAGTATAGAAACCTAACACAGTAGAGCCTTCCTAAATATGCGCATATATGAAGGTGATCTAGCTGAAATCTCCACAAAATAGGAGAGCAGAAGCCCAAACTGGACATTTCTTGTCACCAAGGAAAGCTTCCAGTACCAGGATTTGGTTACATCTAATTGAGTTGTTGGCTAACGGGATCCAATAAGAACCTCCAAACAACCTAGGCTGTTGCCAAGACTGTAGGTTACTCTCTACAAACTGACAGCGAGGTCCCACGGCAGAAGACAACACCTACACAACTCATTGAACACGGAGAAGTCGAGCTGTTACTTGTATAAAGCCTTCACCCCTATTTTCTAGTGTCTTTCATACAAGAAAGTACCCTGCAAAGAAGAAATGTAAACACCAACCCACCCACAAACCTTTGAACTACAATGGTGCTCTGCTTGCAAGATATGCTAGTTCAATGGTGGCACAAAGCTTGTGTGAATAACCAACCAATATATGATTTGACTTAAGGTCAACACCGTGAGATGGAACTCATACTTGACATCGTGTGGATGACCAAGAACCTCAAACTAGGTAGCTCAGGTACCTAGGGTAAAATCAAACACTACTGTTCTAAACACACACACACACACACACACCCAAAAATGTATCGATAAAACAACTCCCAATGAAATTCTGTTATTCTCATAGATCAGTTCTTTGATCAGCCATCATGGGAGAAGCTTCTTCCTGCAGCAGATGGGAACAAATACAGAGACCCACAGCCAGACAACGTGGAGAGAGTGAGAGACCGTGGAACACTACTGTATTTTGTTATTATCCCTTAGAAAGCTGTTTGTTTTCTAGTGAAAGACAGAAAAGAAGTGGATTTGGTCAGGAAGGAAGGCGGGGAGGAACTAGGAGGAGCAGAAAGTGGGAAAACTGTAATCAGGATATATTATGTGAGGAAAAAAAACCCCTATTTTTAATAAAAGGGAAAAATGCTATGTGCATAACAGCAGTCCAGTAGTCCAGGCAGCTCACCGTCCTCTGAGCTCAGCTCAGCCGGCTGGGTCAGGTCGTCAGGGTCTTCCATAGCACTCATTTCTCTTCTGGCCTATGAAACAAACCATGCTAGGTCACGGTGTTCTCAGATAGCAACGTCGCACACAGCAGGGGGGGTTACACAGCTGAAAGAGAACCTGTGGAAGCAGGGCTGTGGGCGCTTCTGAGGAGGACTGAGCTTTGTGAAAGGGTACCTTTATCGATGGCTTCTGGTTCTAGTCTCTTATTCTAAGCAAATTTACATAAAAGAAGATTCTATGCCTTTCCCCCTTCATTTTTTATTTTATGAGTATGTCAATGCATACAGTTTAAAAACAATGAGTCAGATGAATAAGTAAAGAACCGGTCACTCAAGGTCTTCAGGTCTGGTCATTCCTTTGTTTGTTACGCTGGAATTTGACCCCCTTCCGCTGTTGGGTGACCAACGGACATAGCTAGCCGCTATGTGGGTGCTAGCAGACATAGCCAAGCAGCATTTACTCAGGCCCCTCTGCTGTTTTGTCTCTTTCCACCTATCAGTCTGTGGATTTCTGGCACCTGAGCTGTTAATTGAGGTGACAGTTGGATCCACTTGGAGGTGGAGGCTTTCCTTTGGTTTCATCTCCTTGAGTTCCCTTGTCCTCCCCCTAGGCTCCCCCCCTCACAGGAACGAGGTCTCTTTCATTCTGCACATCCTGTGACTGCTCTCAGGGTACTGCCTGTCGGGATGCCGGAACCTTGCTGCAGTGGGGCCTTTGCTGGCATTGTTCTGCCTGGTTTCAGCAGTGTTCATTCTTTTCCAGATCTCACTATGGTGGACTCCGAAGGTACACTCTGTACTGCCCTGCAGCCCCAACATTGTCTGCAGTGACTGAGGTCCACGGCATTTCTACTGCCTTCAACTGGATCTCCACCTGAACCCGAAAATTTGCTGCCTCCACACCCTTTTTCTCTGATGGAGCAAAGCAACTTTCTGGGTTAATTCTTTTTAGTGATCAAAATGCATCTTCTACGTGTTATTCCTCTTGGGGAAGCCATATTCTTACACAAAGCCAGTTCTTATACAAAGCATCTTGTTTTCTATGTCTTCCTTGCTAGGTCTGCAGCTGGGCATAGCCTCTATGAGACCACTCAAGCTACTGCTCTCTACAGAATGCCCATGGAGCCAGGTCTGAGGTGGGCAGTGGGTGGTTGTCAGGTCATGGCGATGGGGGTGGGGGTTGCAGAGGCTGTGGCTCCTCCCAGGGTGTGGTGATCTCTAGGCAGATGCCCACTGTAGGTGGCTACACAGGGTTCTATGGGAGTGGGGGGCTCTCTTCCTGCTACCAAAATCTGGTCTCGATTTTTACAGTACCTGGTACTTTTCCTCTGATTTTCTCTTTGCAGTCCTGAAAAAGAGGAACATACAATTCTTTCAGACAAAACACAAACAATACTGCCTTTGTATGAAGTCTCTCCAGTTATCATTAATTCCTCCCGGTCCTGAAGCTTATAGACTGTTTACAGCCATTTTCTATAAGGCATTTGAGTATAAACAGAAGGTAAGCTTGCTTTATTTCCAGAAAAAGTGACCACTTCTACTCCCTTCTTCAGGGCAAGTTTCTTTATTTTATTATTATTATTATTTTTTTTTACCTTCCTTTATCTGGATCCCTGTCATTTACTCTCCAAGGATCCTTCACTGCCAGAATATCACCAGCTACCGACTCAGACTCCTCAGATGTCAGTTCAGTCACAAAGTCTCCAGAAGACCATATTTCATGTCCTCTTTTCTTTTCTTCTTTTATGCTCAAGGCAGAACCACTAATTAAAAAAAATCACAAAATACATTCTAATAATTCTATGAACTAAGGCTATAAAAACACTACAAAACCTCAACTCTTTCCCATCATACTTCACTTATTAATTAAAAGAAAGTTATAAAGTAGCAGCTAGAATGAGGAAGTGAATACTCCCTGCTCAAAAACAGACACCACAAAGGCCCGATGCAGTGCTACATGAAAGAGCTGGCACAGGAAAACTCTGAGCACAAGCATGGGTTTCCAGAGGACAAGGACTGCAGGAGTGGAGCTCAGAAGGAAACAACATGTTCAAGATCCTAGCGGTCAGGAAAATGCTAATCAAAACCACTTTAAGATTTCATCTTACTCAAGACAGAATGGCCAAGATTGATAAAACAATGACAGCTGATGTTAGCGAGGATGTGGAGAAAGGGGACTTTTATCCCCTGCTGGTCCTAGCGCCAACCCGCACAGCGACTGTGGAAATCAGTGTGGCGTTTCCTCAAAAAAGCTGAAAATCAATCTACCTCAAGATCCGGCTTCACCCTTTTGGGACTATACCCAAAGGACTCTACCTCCTGTCACTGAGACACTTGCTCATCTATGCTTATTGCTGTTCTCTTTATGATAGCTAGAAACTGGAAACGGCGTAAAAGCCCATCAACTGATGCGTGGTTAACAAAAAATGTGGTACATTTACACAATGGAATATTATTCAACTGTTAAAAAATGAAATTACGAAATTGGCAGGCAAATGATGAGACTAGAAACAATCATCTTGAATAAAGTCTCCCAGGCCCAGTTGCTCTTATATGTGCCTTTAGACTTTAGATATGTGTGTTTTATGCAGAGTAACCACAGAGGGTAGATAGCTTGTAAAGGAACAGGAAGGAGAAAAGGGTCTTCCAAGAAGGGGGAATAGAAGGTAGTATTAATAAAGGATAAAAGGGAAACTAGAATAGGAGGGTTAAATGGGGAAGGGGATGGAAGGAGGGAATATGGGGAGGGACAACTAACAGTTAAGACATTTTGAAAAGCCATATGGAAACCTACTACTGTAGAAGGTCCCATATATACAATATCTTATATTAACGTACAGATATATTATATATGACGGGAATTTAAATAGAGCTACCATATAATAGGGAGATAATTTTCTAACTAGACATCATATGTGACCAAATAAAACCCTAGTACCAGGAATGGGTTATATATTTTTGAGTCAATGGTTAAAGGAGTCCCATAGACCCCCTCCAATCATCACAGCCTGTTGACAGTAATATTGGCTGTCCTGCACATCCTGTTATTTACTTATGTTTTCATAATTATGCAATGCTAGATATCTCAGGTATAAGGAAAGGTCGTTAATCACAAATATTTACCTAAATTAGAATTTTGTAGAACAAAAGCTAACAGCCTCTTGTGAAATAATACCAAGTTCTTACCCATCCTGCTCTTTGCTGTCTGTACTGGCAGACTGCAGGGCACGAGCCTTCCCGTTCTTCCTCGTTCGAGGGGATCCGGCATCCTCATGGTCAAGGGCAGCAGTGTGCAGGCTCTCTGATGCTTCCCATTCATTCCATTCCTGCTTTCTTTCTTCTCCAACCTATAATGAAAGTTTGAGACAAAGGAGGACTGCTACCTTTTCAACAATTAAACAACATCAGTTTTTTTTTTTTTAATTTTATCACATGACCCCTAGTTTCAAGGAGTGGAATAGGAGTGCTGAGTGGATAGTATGGGATTCTGGAGAATGAAGTGCCTCTCAAACAGCAGGAACGATGAACCAGATCCACCAGATCCATGCCAGCCTTCCTGCCTTCTCTGAATAAGAGGAATGCCAAGAATGCTTCAGAGTAATTCACTCAATGATCTTAGGGGGAGTTACCTGTTTGTGTGTAAGTAGCTGGTTTTCATTTTGTTTTTAAATTCAGCTTTTGGTTTTATTATCCTTTCCAGTTGTAGTCCAGGCAGAGGATCAGCTTTCCAAGGTCTAAATATAGCTGTGCAGTTATCCATCATATCACCCTTTCTGTTTTCTCCACAATTCCATCTTCAAAAAGATGTTACTTTTACCTTATTCCTTTAACAGCTGTCAATTAGTCTCCTCTCAGCAAAGTGTAGGTTTCTACAAGGCTGCCTACTCTTGTTTACTGCCCGTCCCCAGCACATGGCATAAACTAAGTACTTTATAATTATTTGATTAATTGCTAAGACCCTGTAAGCTGGTTCATGCAGGTAAAGGAGGACATTGCAGCCAGTCCTGATGAGACCTGATAAGCTAGGGTCAGATGGAAGGGGAGGAGGACCTACCCTATCAGTGGACTTAGAGAGGGGCATGGGAGGAGATGAGGGAGGGAGGATGGGATTGGGAAGGAAAGAGGGAGGAGGCTACAGCTGGGATACAAAGCGAATAAAATGTAATTAATGTAAAAAATGAAAAATGTAATTAAAAAAAGAGAATGAAAGGAGCTATGAGGGGAAGTGGTCAGCCTTACTGAGGGGAGGTGTGCACAGATACCACCTAGGCAAAAGCCAGTGCTTTTTAAATTCAAACCCTTGTGTTGAGGGCTGACTTTCAACAGACTGCAGCGAGGGAGCTGCTTTGCTACGCCAATGCTTTTAAAATGAGCTATGGAGGAAACAAATTTATAGGGATCAGGGTTGAAGGTTTGTTCCATTCTGCATGTGAAACATCTAAGCAGCAGGGCTGGGGACATGTGCAATATTTAACGGCCCAGTGCCTAAGAGCACTTGCAGAGGGAGCAGGCTTGGTTCCTAGCACCTACAGAGCTCACAGCTGTCTGTAACTGTCACCTCAAGGGGATTTCATGCCCTCTTCTGGCCTCTGTGGGCACTTAATGTAATGGCTTATCTTCCAAAGCTGCCAAATCTAGCATTGGGTTTCTGGCTCCTAAGGAAACCATCATTTTGAATCCCTTCTCACCTATTTTGACACAGTTTGCCAAGAGATTCTTTGATCCTGTATTTAGTCAGTCCTTGTGAAAATCATGGGCCTGGGAAAAACATGTCCAGATTCCCTTTCTGTCACGTTGTGTTGCACATTTTCCCCATATTTCATTTTTACTGCTGGGTAGATCCTAAATATAGACTCAGTGATATCAGAAGTTAAATTATACCTCAACATTACGGCCATCTGCTTGGGGCCAGGCACCAGCCAGAAAGCAGCAGAAATACCAACATCCTGCTAATGATTGAATGTAAAACTATTTTTTTAGAACTATTTTTTACATTCATGTTTAAACAGTTGGCCCAGAATTCCTCAGCACTGATCTGCCGACCCACAACAGGGTTCTTCATAGAGCTGGGATAAAACAGCATCCTCTTAGAGTACCTGCCTATTCCAGTTCTTCACCTGCATTCCTCTTGGCCCTGGAAGGAGGTCCATCACTGTATCTGCTCTTTCATTGCTGTGCTTTCACTGGAAGAATGGAAGTTAGCTGTGTCCCCTGCCTGCAGGATCAGCTGGAGTTGAATTTAGCTTTTGCTTCTGGACTGATCTTCTGGCATTTACTATCTACATCCATATGGCTGACTATGAATCTGTTTTTGCCTTTACGTGCCCAAGTAGTTCTTTCTGCCATGAGGTACAGAGCTCTATCCTGTCTCTTCTCATGAAACTTCACAATGAACAACACTTCTTCAGATGAAGTTTCCACGATGGCTATGTGGTGCAGTATATTTTATTGTCTAACTTTAAAAAAGATTTATTTTAATTATTAAAAAACTTTGTATAGATCTCTGTGTCTGTGTGTGGGTATATGCACATGAGTATAGATCATAAGAAGACCAAGGGAGCGCATTAGGTTCCAGGAGCTAGAGTTAAAGGTGGTTGTGAGCTGCTCAATGGGGATGCTGGGAACTAAACTGCGGTAGGTCCCCTGAAAGAGCAGTATGTGCTCTTAAGCACTGAGACAGGTCTCCATGCCCAATCTAACAGTTTTGATATCCAAATGTATGATGTGGTCCAACAAGTATGGAACAGATAAATGACCTGATATTGTTATTGGATTAACCAGAGAAATGTAGACAGTATAACTTTTACAAAGTTATTTGATGCTTCTTTGGGAGAGAAGAAGCATTGCCTATCATCACTTTTGAACATAGCTCTTGATCTGTATTTATCTTTCCAACCCAACACACCTCAGAACTTCAACTTTCTCCTTTGGAATTAAATGCCAAGTGTTTGGTTAGGGAGCATTCAAGTTAGGTGAAAAGCCTGCAGTCCCAGAGTCTTCAAACTTTATCAAACATTATTAAATCAGAGAGGATGGTGTCAGTCATCAACGTAACCATGAGCCATATACTCACCTGACACTGGTTATCTTCACTTCTGGCAAGAACTTTGTGCTGTTCCTCTGAAGTCAATGCTAAACCTGGTTCTGCTGAGAAAATTTTTTTAATTATTTAAAATTAAATTATTGTAATTGCTTGAACAGTCAAGGCAATATTATAAAATTGATAGAAAATAACAACTAATAATATTTTTATTATTTTCCAAATTAACACTTTTAGCCAAATGTTACTTCTGTAGGAAATGCTCCTTATCATCCAAAATTGGAAAAAAATTCTAATTATCCACAATTTTTAACAGTTTTGGAGATACACTAGGTGCTACAAACCCTCTACATGAAGAAGCAATCTCAAAAAAGTTAAAGTATGATAGGAAAGATGACAAAAAAATACAAAGTCACACCTATAAGATGATAGTATACATGAGTGACCCCAAAAACTCTACCAGGGAACTCCTACAGCTGATAAACACCTTCAGCAAAGTGGCTGGATACAAAATTAAATCAAAAAAATCAGTAGCACTCCTATATACAAAAGACAAAAGGGCTGAGAAAGAAATTAGGGAAACAACACCCTTCACAATAGCCACAAATGACATAAAGTACCTTGGTGTAACCCTAACCAAGCAAGTCAAAGACTTGTATGAAAAAAATTTCAAGTCTCTGAAGAAAGAATTAGAAGAAGATATGAGAAGATGGAAAGATCTCCCATGCTCATGGCTTGGCAGGATTAACATAGTAAAAATGGCCATCTTACCAAAAGCAATCTACAGACTTAATGCAATTCCCATCAAATTGCCAACACAATTCTTTACAGACCTGGAAAGAAAAATTCTCAACTTCGTATGGAATAACAAGCAACCGAGAATTGCTAAAGCAATCCTCTACAATAAAAGATCTTCTGGAGGTATCTCCATCCCTGATCTCAAGCTGTACTATAGAGCAACAGTTATAAAAACTGCATGGTACTGGCATAGAAACAGAATGGTGGATCAATGGAACCGAACAGAAGACCCAGAAATAAACCCACACACTTATGGACACCTGATTTTTGACAAAGGTGCCAAAACCATACAATGGAAAAAAGATAGCATCTTCAACAAATGGTGCTGGTCCAACTGGATGTCTACATGTAGAAAAATGAAAATAGATCCATACTTATCACCCTGCACCAAACTGAAGTCCAAGTGGATCAAAGACCTCAACATAAAACCAGACACATTAAATAGGCTAGGAAAAAAAAGTGGGGGATACCCTAGAACTCATTGGTACAGGAGAAAACTTCCTGAACACAACACCAACAGCACAGGCTCTAAGAGCAACAATCAATAAATGGGACCTCATGAAACTGAAAAGCTTCTGTAAAGCAAAGGACACCATCATCAAAACAAAGCAACTGCCTACAGATTGGGAAAGAATCATCACCAACCCTTTATCTGACAGAGGACTCATATCCAGTATATATAAAGAACTAAAGAAGCTGAAAAGCGGCAAACCAAGTAATCCACTTACAAAATGGGGAACAAAGCTAAACAGAGAACTCTCTGTAGAGGAATATCGAATGTCAGAGAAGCACTTAAAGAAATGCTCAACCTCATTAGCCATTAGGGAAATGCAAATCAAAACAACCCTGAGATTTCACCTTACACCCATCAGAATGGCCAAGATCAAAAACTCAAGTGACAACACATGCTGGAGAGGTTGTGGAGAAAGGGGAACCCTTCTCCACTGCTGGTGGGAATGTAAACTTGTACAACCACTCTGGAAATCAATCTGGCACTTTCTCAGACAAATAGGAATAGCGCTTCCTCAAGATCCAGCCATACCACTCCTAGGTATATATCCAAAAGAGGCTCAAGTACACAAAAAGGACATTCGCTCAACCATGTTTGTAGCAGCTTTATTTGTAATAGCCAGAAGCTGGAAACAACCCAGATGTCCCTCAACTGAAGAATGGATGCAGAAACTGTGGTACATCTATACAATGGAGTATTACTCAGCAATGAAAAATAAGGAAATCATGAAATTTGCAGGTAAATGGTGGGACCTGGAAAGGATCATCCTGAGTGAGTTGTCCCAGAAGCAAAACGACACACATGGTATATACTCACTCATATAAACATACAACATAGAATAAACCTACTAAAATCTGTACATCTAAACAAACTAAGCAAAAGAGAGGACCCCAACTAAAATGTTCAATCCCCATCCTGAAAGGCAAAGAGGATGGACATCAGAAGAAGAAGAAAACAGGAAACAACCTAGGAACCTGCTACAGAGGGCCTCTGAAAGCCAGAAGAAGAAAACAGGAAACAACCTTGGAACCTGCTACAGAGGGCCTCTGAAAGCCTCTGCCGTGCAGACTGTCAAAGCGGATGCTGAGCCTGATGGCCAACTGTCGGGCAGAGTGAATGGAATTTTATGTAAGAAGTGGGAAATAGTAAGAGCTGGAGAGGACAGGAACTCCACAAGGAGAGCAACAGAACAAGAAAAATTGAACACAGGGAACTTCCCAGAGACTCATACTCCAACCAAGGACTATTCATGGAGATAACCTAGAATCCTGACAATGCAGCCACTTCTGATGAGAACTGATAGACTAAGATCAGAAAGAAGGAGAGGAGGACCTCCCCTATTGGTGGACTTGGGGAGGGGCATGCATGCAGAAAGGGGGGGGGAGGATGGGACCGGGAGGGGAGAAGGGAGGGGCTTATGGGGGGATACAAAATGAATAAAGTGTAATTAATAAAAGTTAAATAAAAAATTAAAAAAAAAGAAAAAAAGATATGATAAACATAACAGAATCTATACACCTAAAGAAGATAAACAAGAAAGAGGACCTGGGGTAAGATGATCAATCCTCACTTAGAAAGAAAAATGGGATGTGCATTGGGCTTAGGAGAAAACAAGTAACAGGACAGGAGCCTACCACAGAGGGCCTTTACCTGAAAGACTCTACCTAGCAGTACATCAAAGCAGATACTAAGACTCATAACCAAACCTTTGGCAGAGTGCAGGTAATCATATGAAAGAAGGGGGAGTTAGAATGATGTGGAAAGGATAGGAGCTCCACAAGGACCAAATATATCTGGGCACAGGGTCTTTTCTGAGACTGACACTCCACCAAGGACCATGTATGGATATAACCTAGAACTCTGCTCGGATGTAGCCCGTAGTAGCTCAGTAACCAAGTGGGTTATCCTAGTAAGGGGAACAGGGACTATTTCTGACATGAACTCAATGGCAGGCTCTTTGACCTCTCCACCACTCAAGGGAGGAGCAGTCTTGCTAGGCCACAGAGGAGGACTTTGCAGCCAGTCCTGAAGATACCTGATAAAACAGGGTCAGATGGAAAGGGAGGAGGTCCTCCCCTATCAGTCAGACTTGGAAAGGGGCAGGGAGAAAATAAGGGAGGGAGGGAGTGGTTGGGAGGGAACGAGGGAGTGGGATACAGTTGGGATACAGAGTTAATAAAATGTAACTAATAATAAAAAATAATAATTAAAAAAACACTAAAAATACAAAATCACATTAAGTCTTACTCTCTACTTTGTGACAATAACTTATAAATAGCCTTAGCAGAATGCTCATCAAAATGATTTCCAACACTCCTGTTCCTTTCATATACTCACCAGTGAACAAACATCCTATCCTTATATCTGAAATGTTCTTTTTTTTCATATTCAGAAAATTTATTTTCTTTCAAATCTGGCATAAAATATAAAGCTATACTAAATATAGCTCTTTCTTTGGTGGTGACCTAGTGAGTGACCCAAAGCATCTTGGGCGTAAAGCGTTTATTTCACCTCAGAGCTCACAGTCCACTATTGAGGAAGTCTGGATAGAAACTCAAGGCAAGGGTCCTGTAGACAGGCGCTGACATAGAAGCCGCAGAGAATGCTGCCCAGCTCCTGGGCTTGATCAGCCTTCCTTCTTATATAGAGCCCAGAACCACTTTCCCTGGGATGGCACCACCCACCGTGGGTTGGGCTCTCCCATGTCAATCATCAATCAAGAAAACGTCCACTGCTGGTGGGAATGTAAACTTGTACAACCACTCTGGAAATCAATCTGGCACTTTCTCAGACAAATAGGAATAGCGCTTCCTCAAGATCCAGCCATACCACTCCTAGGCATATATCCAAAAGAGGCTCAAGTACACAATAAGGATATTTGCTCAACCATGTTTGTATTAGCCTTATTTGTAATAGCTAGAAGCTGGAAACAGCCCAGATGCCCCTCAACTGAAGAATGGATGCAGAAATTGTGGTACATCTACACAATGGAGTATTACTCTGCAATGAAAAATAAGGAAATCATGAAATTTGCAGGTAAATGGTAGGACCTGGAAAGGATCATCCTGAGTGAGCTGTCCCAGAAGCAGAAAGACACACATGGTATATACTCACTCATATAGACTTATAGAATAAACCTACTAAAATCTGTACATCTAAAGAAACTAATCAAGAGAGAGGACCCTGACTAAAATGCTTAATCCCCATCCTGAAAGGCAAAGAGGATGGACATCAGAAGAAGAAGAAAGCAGGAAACAACCTAGGAACCTGCCACAGAGGGCCTCTGAAAGACTGCCCTGCAGACTATCAAAGCAGATACTAAGACTTTATGGCCAATTGTTGGGCAGAGTGCATGGAATCTTATGTAAGAAGTGGGAAATAGTAGGTTATGGAGAGGACAGGAACCCCACAAGGAGAGCAACAGAACTAGAAAAATTGAACACAGGGGTCTTCCCAGAGACCCATAGTCCAACCAAGTACCAGGCATGGAGATAACCTAGAACCCCTGTGCAGATGTAATCCATGGCAGTTTAGTGTCTAAGTGGGTTACATAGTAATGGGAAGAGGGACTGTCTCTGACACAATCTGATTGGCCTGCTCTTTGATCACCTCCCCCTGAGGGGAGAGCAGTCTTACCAGGCCACAGAAGATGACAATGCAGCCACTCCTGATGTGATCTGATAGACTAAGATCAGAAGGAAGGAGAGGAGGACCTCTCCTATCAGTGGACTTGGGGAGGGGCATGCGTGAAGAAGGGGGAGGGAGCGTGGGATCAGGAGGGGAGAAGGGAGGGGCTTATGGGGGATACAAAGTGAATAAAGTGTAAAAAAAAAAAAACCAATAAAAAAAAGAAAAAAAAGAAAACGTCCTATAGACCTGCCTACAGATCAGTGTGGTGGAGGCGTTTTCTCAGTTGAGGTTCCTTCCTCCTAGAGGGCTCTAACTCTGTCTAGCCGACAAAAACTGATGAGCGCATCTGGATAAAGAGTTTCACCTTTCTTTGCAGCTGTCTTAGTTTCTTACCAATTTTTAAATGGCATCTTTAGCATTTGAACTGAGTCGGAGGAAACAGTAGGCCATCTTTGTATGACCTACTGGGTCTGGCAATTTAAAGCTGTTTAAATTCAAAGTGATGGGCAGCTTTTCTGACGTCAGACCTGAGCTGATATAGGAAGAGTGGGTAAGTCAGAGAGAAGGCAGGTGAGGGTAGAGGCCTGGGAGGCAGCAGCAAGTAGATGCTACACAGAGTGCCGCCAGCTGATCGGTAATGCCGGGAACAAGACAAACGGGTCAAGACCAGAGGTGGGAGAGACAGCTTACCAACGCTTGTGTGTAACTGCCAGCTCTCGCACATTAATGTTTTCAAGGGCGGCTTCTGATAATGCTGGAGTTAGAGACAGATCACCTGAACGTCCTCAAGGGAGGAGATTGTGGGGCGCACGAGTCAATGAAGGATGTGAAAGGGAGCGGTGGAAAATAGATGGTGTAGACAGGGGCCGAGGGGACATTTCCAACAGGCATTTAGCATATAAAATTATCAATGTACAATAGAGGATGAGTTTCTATCACGTCGATTGTCAGGAATCTGGGCCTGGAGCATAAGAGTCTGCGGATTACTCCCAGCAGGGACCAGATGAGCTGTGACGTGCTCTAAGCTGATGGCGACTGGCTGTACTTTCTTCCTTTTCTTATCACATGTTCAATGACTGAAGGAATTTAATGTTTTGTTAAAACAAGTTCCAAGATCTGGCGAGACCATCCTACAGACATGTGTGGCTGGGGGTGTAGACTGGGGGTACAGCATGTGCTTTTATACACAAGTAAGTTTAGGTTTGTAGCTTCTGCTGACTGCTCTAAAAGCCAAACCTGTGTAAAGCATATCATATATAGGGAAAATGTTACCGTTTGTTATGTGGAAGGGTTTTTATATATGGCTATGACTGCTTAAAGGCCCGGAATTAATGTGTACATGGAGTAGAACACATATTAGTGCAGTACATGGATGGAGTGGTATTCTGGTAGATTCACATTCTCTCTCAGTGTGCGTGTGTGCGTGTGCGTGTGCGTGTGCGTGTGCGTGTGTGTGTGTGTGTGTGTGTGTAGACAGTTTCTGGTATTGTTTCTGTGTCTAGACTCCAAATACCAAGCTCTAGTTCACGTCTTGCCTCAGCCTACCAAACAGCTGGAAAAATGGATGTGTGTGATTCCTCCTGGTTCTCCAAGAAACATTTCTATATTTTGGAGGAATTGAATCTCATAACTAGTCCTTGAAGATGCAAAGATTCCAAATTGAAAACATTAAGGGGCTGGAACATGGAAGTTGAAACAGCTGAGTTAAAGATTACATTTCAGTTTTTTTTTTCTTGTGCTGGTAAATTCTCCTTTCGAATAGAAATACAAAAAAAGGGACATTTGAAACATTTATATCAAATCTTTTTACCACATTTGTGAGAAAAAGGAATTAGAAACAAGAGGAGAGATTTTTCAGTCTAGTAAATTTCCCTACAAAGTAATTTTTATTTTAAAGTTTACCTGATGTCAATGCCTGCACATCCTTGTCTTCTCTCATTTGACTAGGAGCAGAATCTTCCCTCTTTCTGTGAGGCTGGTGAGATTTGAAACAAGATGGTTAATACATATTGCATATGTAATAAGATACACACACTTAATAATTCAAGATAAAAGGTAGGTGTTATTACCAGCCAACGAAGATACATCTCTGGATTTTCTAAAATGCAAAGGGAGACGTGCAATCAATTATATTTAAACACAACAAAGCCAGGCATACATCTGTGCATCCATAAGCACTGGGTCTGTGCGCACACCTTTGGGAAGGACTATTTTAGAGTTTTTAAAATCTTTTTCAAATTTGCAGAAGAACATTATATATATATATATATATATATATATATATATATATATATATATATATATATGAAAACGAAATATTGAACATAGGTTCAATAAAACATGCGGGTGACATTTCACAAGTGAGATTATGTTTCCAATAATCACAGCCAAGAGGAGGAGGTACATTAACCAATGTGGCTGTGGTGACTGGTACAAAGCAGTGATTTCTAATCAGAACAAATCATGACCCTCGGACAAGGAATAGCAAAGGTGATGGTGGAATATTATAATTCTCATCTTTAATGTATCACATATAGATCATACATCTGAGTATACCACATATTGTATTCTTCCATTTCTCCTGTAGTTTAGAGGGCAGGAAACTTTATATCACTTTAGGGTAAGATAGAATTCATTTAGGATGAAAGAAGGGCTTCTCAAGGTTTCCTTTCTTCATGTCCGCTGTCCCCACTGAGCTGCAGAAAGTTCCTTGATCCACTCCATGCAAAACAGTTTAAACCACAAGTAAGAAATAACACATAATGTTTTCAACATTGAAATAAAGTTCTCAAGTGGAAAAATAGAGTAATTTCCCCCAAGCGTATATTAATAAGCTTTTATACTTTAAAATCAGTGAAATATTGAATAAAAGCAACAAGAGTACAGAAGAATATGAATAACTTCATTAAATCTTTTGTGTATAAAATTACTGTGGTTTAAGATGCCATAAAACTCTTTAAAAGAATTTTTAAAATCAAAATTGTTCTTTGAGCTTCTCATACATGTCCATAGTGAGTTCTGTCTGTATTCACCCTACCTCTTCTCATCCCCAGGGCATAACGTCTATGGCTGGACAGTGCTATCTCTAAAGGGTTTTTATGAAACAAATATCTTAATGAAGAGAAGTTGTCCTTTAAATGACCACTCATTGCTTGAGCATTCAGATTAAATTTTATAAATAATTAACAAAAGTGAATTTTCAGCTTTGAAGACTGATATCTGAGGCAAGAAAAATGAGTGGCTGAGACAGGCCCTTGACTCCAGCACTCTCTGGGGATGCTGTCCTAAGGTACCCATCTCATATTTGTCATCTCAGCTCCCTCGTCACCACATCCAGAAGCACCCAGATAACATGGTTTCTCTGAGTCCTGTTCCGATGAAAACTACCTCTCCATGTCAAAACAGTTCTCTACGTCTGTGGGCTTGATTGTCTCCTGAAACACTTTAAAAGCATTATCATCACCATTCTTATCCACTGTGTAGTAGATTTTAGAATTATAATATTGATCTGCTGCCATGTGAAGAAAATATATGTATACATATGTATATATATATGTATAAATGCATACAAATTTTCCTAATGGGAATGGAATGGTATGTCACAGCTCATGCTACATATATTTGCTTCTCCCTCCCAGTACTCTAGTCTTTTTTTTTCTTCATTCCCACTTTTCATATTCTCAATTCCTTTCGTTCTTTTGGTTTTTAGAATATCTTGAACAGGAAATGATAATTCATTTAGGGACCTCCTCAATTGGACCCATTGCTAAAATCATATAAGAACATATTTTTTTTATATAGCTTTATTATCATCTCATTTCTTCATCTACTTTCTGTACCCTCAACAGGAAACAGCCCTTGGTTATAGTATACACTTGTGGTCATATTTGAACCTTCTGTCAGATCAAATGACATTTTTAACGACACTGTTCTTACCTACTGCTTGACCATTTACTTGTAGTAGTCCATCAACACCAATACGAATAAGTGGAAGATTGTCAGAGACACTCTGTAAGAATTAACATAAAAAATGAATCAATGAAGCACTTTCTGAACAGATAAATGCTGTTTCAGAAGGTATTTGACAAAAATAAGATAAATTTATATTGAAAACAAAGCATTTTCATAAACAATATTAATGCTCTCTGGACCAGGCGGACTTTTATTTTCAGTGGCTCCCGACTGCCATCAATGCTTTTACGTATGGAATACTAACAGATGTTCAGGCTGCCACAGGGGCTAACTTCAGTGCTCACAGCCCTACCCTGATTCCTTACCTCAAACCAGATGACATATTCCTCCCCCCCCCCCCCAAGACAGGTTTCTCTGCGTAGCCCTGGTACTAGTTGTCCTGGTACTAGCTCCATAGACCAGGTTGGCCTCGAACTCAGAGATCAGCTTGTGTCTGCCTCCTGAGTGCTGAGGTCAAAGACATGTGTCGCCATCACCCACAGGACACTTTCTTAAAAGTACACTTGCCCCATCAACCATCAATTGTACATATCCTCAGGGAATGAAGGGCCCTCATAAGCCCTACCCTGGTGACAGTGTGGGAACATCTTAAAGTGTATATGGACAAATGCAGATGTTATAGGCTCAACCACTTGACAAAATCTCATGATACAGTTAAGAGACTTAAGTGAGGCTCCTTTAGCTAACATGAGACAGATCTCACTCTAGTCCAGACTTTACCTTCTGCCTCAGCCTCAAACGTGTTAGTATTACAGGTATGTACCACTATATCCATGACAACAGCTAGATCTCATTGAGCACTTACTGTATGCAATTGATGGTTGATGGGGCAGAAAGACATTTTCTTAGGTGGTGTAGACATTGGTAAGGTGCCCACACTCCTGTAAGTAACCCTAACGAACCTCATTGGGTCACACACAAAAAAGACCTGAAAGCAGAAGAGGAGCTACGCGGAAAAGGTAAGTGTCTGGAATGGAAAGGGGATGGAGGGAGGGATGTAATATGATCCAGACACAGTATATGTATATATGTATGCATATATATGTCATAAATTTATTGTATATAATATGTTAATAAGACTACTTGTGCATCTTCTCTTCTACATATTACAAGGCAAAAAATGATTGTGATAATGTTATGGCAATTGGTAATTCCAGCTCATTCAAGGCATAACGATGAACAGAAAAGCTACATTGTTCTGTCTAGAACATTCTCCTTTAATTAGGGCAGAATTGCATACAGTTGGGAGGGGTGACTGAATACTCAGGTGAGAGTCTCATGACTTTCCCACCCCCTTATTCTAAAAAGGACTGATAATCATTAGTAATTTAAGATGTGGTGATCTGGGAGCAGGCACAGCTCCTGAAGATGGTGGCAGTTTGACTGAGAGGATAATCTTGTACAATAGGTCTAAAAGTTTTTTTCTGAATATTACTGGGACTTTGACACATGGATACATTCAACTAAGTCATCCAGCCGTGGTAGACTCAGTGTACACATTTTATTCTAACATTCAGTTCAGAGCTGAGCTGAGTTCTTAGCACTGTCAGCCTGGACATTTGTTCTACACGGCACAGCCTTCCTTCAATAAATGCCAAGAAGCAGCAGACTTGTTCCACCCTTCATTAAAGTACTATTGCTTGATGCTGTGGCGAATGCCAGGTGAAAAATGCGGGCAATAGTTCCTGGGAAGCACAACAGCAGTGAGAAAGTGGAAGTGCTCCCTTCAGTGCTAACTTCCCTTAACACTCATTAACAAACAAAGGCAATAGATGATACCTCAGAATCCCAAGATGATTCGTCGTCATCCTCTTTTCCTGTGGCTACTATGCATGTCACATCTGTAAGGAGTAGTGTGGGATACGTGAGATAGAACATGTGTTATTATGAATCTGAGACATGTATATACGTCTTGATATTCATATTTCAGTGAAATGGCAGTCACAAGAAAAATTAATTTCAGAGACTTGCGGTGGTCAGCAAAAGAAGCGCATCCTGAAAGAAAACTATTAAATGGAGATGGTGTCGTTTGGATCTACACACTTTAATCCTTTTGTATTTGCCCTAATTTGTTTCTTTATAGTTTTGAGAGTGCACTCTGCCCCAGGATGTCTTAGGGGCATATAACCTTACTTAATTTCTGAATTACAAGTTTTTGATCAGCCATCTTTAATTATCTTAAAATTGCACTGACGTTTATAAATTCTTCATAGATACTGGTTAGTTTCATTTATTGGTTTTATGTCCTCCCCCACTGTATGAAGAAGTGTGAGCTGTGCTTTTGTGAAACACTACCTTGCTCTTCTTTTCCAGTCGTTGGCTTTGTTGCACCTTCCTATTAAAAGCAAAAGGAGAAAGGACATCATGAAATTTATTTATTCACTCACTAAAATAAATGAGCTGTTAAGGCCACAGCTATTTACTGTTTTAGCAAACTGTAGTCATGTCCCAAACAGTCCTGGTTAAAACCAGTGAGTCAGAAACCAAAGGAAAACAAAACAAAAATGTATGATCTTGGAAGGGGAACTTGTTGGGAGGGGAGTTTGGTGGTGCTCGGAAAGGGAAAGGGTGAGGGGCAAGCGTGGCCAAACTGTTTTACACACATGCATGAAACTGTGAAAGAATAAATTAACAGTGATAAAAAATAAATATTAGATAGGAAATTACCTCATAATGACAAGGTTATTAGAAAAAGTATTTCCATTTGGCATATGCTAACTTATGAATGAGAAGTACAATCAGGAATCATTACAACCTGAGGCTGGTCATCTCCTCTGCCATCCAGGCTCCTTGGCTCTCCCACTGACGTCACTCCTCCCACTGGCTCTGCTGACAAATCACATGCATAATAAGAGTGTACCACCCAGAACTGTTCTATAATGAAATGAGACATTATAAAACAGAAAACAATAAACAGAGTCAATTTTTATTTTCTCTTTGCAAGTGGAAAATTTTAAAGTTAATTTTTGCTAATTATATGAAATATGTTTCAAGAAAAAAGTATTTCTAATTGTCCAAATGTTTCATGATCTTCTTTTGGAGATGCACTGGAGAGCATTCAGCAGCAAGAAGATTTTCCACAGGTAAGGTGGCAGATGAGAAGCTGCCTCTGTGCACTGGAGTAAAGGGGAGGAGTAAGGATGACTAAGAACAGACTATTTCTAGCAAAGAGCCTGATGGGAAGAGTATTGGAAATCACAGAAGGTAACAGAGTGAAGCATACTGAAGGGACATAGATGCCGTTTGTTTTGATGTGTTTGAGTCTACACATGTTGTCTTTATTTTACACTTATTTATTTGTTTGCTGCTTATTTGTTGTTTGTCTTTGTTGCTGCGAGACTGGAGCTACTGTGATCTCCAGCCTATCCTGGAGATCATTGTCATCCTACTTTATCCTTAAATTTCTAATGCTACCAGAGTGTTCCACCCTGCACCTTTGACTGTCTTAAAACTGCGTTCTAGCTTAGCAGACTTTCCTGGATTGTTGCTGGCTTTATTTTAATTGCTCTGGTGCTCTCTCTTAGCATAACACAGAATGTTATTACCGTGTATGGTTTCTGAAATACTGCCTTGTTCTCTTTCAGTTCCTGGCTCTGTCACTTCTTCCTATTAAAAACAAAAGGGAAAACACAACTGTGAAAACTTTTATTTACTCACCTACTCACCCACTAAATGAATTGCTAAGACAATAAATATTTGTGTGTTTATCACATCCTGGCACAACTGTGGCTCAAGCTGGGATTAGTAGAGTCTTCTTTCCATTCAAGCACAAGTAATGTTTAACAGCTGAGAACAGAAGCGAATCGTCCATTATCCTGACAGCTGAAATGATTATAGTGAAGAGCACATAGAAAAGTCAGCTCTGGGCTGAGAGCTGGCTCAGCCATTATAAGAGTACTGGCTGCTCTTCTAGAGGACCCAGGTTCAATTCCCAGTGCCCTCATGGCAGCTCACAAGTGTCTGCAATTTCAGTTCCAAAGGATCTGACACCCTCACAAAGACATTACACGTCAGCAAAGCACCAATGCACATGACACAGACATCTCAATCCTACCTCTGAAGCTCAAGAAATTCTGCCAATGCAGGGTGACGGGTCAAAGCAGAGAAAGCAAAAGGAGGTGTGGAAGCAATCCTTCCACAAACCAGGGGAGCAAACCGGGGGAGCACGAGCAGAGGTAGGAGGCATGGAAACAAGGCCAACAGGGGCTGTGACTGATGTGCTGGAACCAGAATATGGCTACTGGGAATGAGATGGACGTCTCAGAAAGAGAACTGAAGCCAAGCCAAAAAAGACAACTGAACACTTAGAAGACAGATCAGAAAAATTTGTGAAGTGTAGGAACTGAGGACCTTACTCAGGAAGAGCTTTAAGGATTTTAGAAAAATGATTATTTGCCACATATCGTTAGATGCTGTGGTGGTCCAAATAGAAATAGACCCCAGAGGCTCATGTATTTGAATGCTTTGTCATTAGGGAGTGGTGCTACTTGACAAAGACATAAGGAGGTGTAAAGTGTAGAAGAAGTGTATCACTCGGGGTGGGCTTTGGGGTTTTAAAAGCTCAAGCCAGGCCCAGTGTCTCTCTCTTCCTGATTCCTAAGGTCTGGATGTAGAACTCTTATCTTCTCCAACACCATGTCAGCCTGGATGCCACCGTGCTCCCCGCCATGCTGATAATGAACTAAACCTCAGAAACTGTAAGCAAGCCCCAATCAAATGCTTTCCTTTATAAGAGTTGCCATGACCATGGTGTCTCTTCACAGCAACAGAACATTAACTAAGACGCTAGAAATGAATCATAGGAACCAACCAAGAATGCTAAAAGAGAAAGGGTAAAAGTAGGCAGTCCTGGTATCTTTAAAAAAAAAAATGCCAATTATGTAACCTGCAAAAGCAGTCATGTGTTACCATACCTAATATTTATTTATTTAGAACTTTATTCTAATTTTATTAGTAATTCAATTAAAATACATTATTGTAAACAAAAAATTCTATATGTTGCAGGCAGATTCCTCAGTTCAATTACGTTTCTAAAGGCTTTTCAAGCACTCAGTATTCAGAGGAAGAGAACACTTGAGCTGAGATGTTTCATGGTTCCCTTGGCAACACAGGAAGGACTCATGACACTTCACCTGGAGAGAAGGATTATTTTTCTAGTGCCAAGAGTCAAATCTAGGGCCTTGCACATGTGGGTGAGTGACTAGATCCCTCAAATATTACTGTTGTAAAACAAGATCTTACTGTGTAGCACAGGCTGGTTTTGAACTAGTGATCCTTTTCATGAAGCCTCCTGAATGCCATGAGTATAGACAGGTGCCACTTTACTTGGCTGTACAGGAGATTTTTATGTGATCAGGCATCACCATAACACGAGGAAAGTATTAGCCCCTATTTTAAAACTTCCATGATTTCCCAGTTCTCCACTTGAGCATCACACCAAAAGCACTAGTTTCTTTTTCCCAAACATGGTGTGGGACCCGCTTTTTAAAAGTAAAGCTGTTTTTATCCTAACTGAAAAAACCTATTCAGTCATGATCCAGTTGTGTGAGCAGCATAGACCTTGTTTCACAAGAGGAGAAAGGAAAGAGTAAAAATCTGAATCAACAAGGTTCTCAACTTTAAAAAAAAAAAAAACTAGACAATTTATATGCAAAAATCAAACAACTATGAATACAGGTACTAGAGGTTTACTGAAAAGTAAGTAGCATGGGTTAAATTTTAGATTCAAACCCAGGAAGACACGATGGCAAAGACGTCATCATTGTCATCACCATGCAGTAACACTAAAGCAAATATAGTTTTGTTGCAGGAATACTGAATGTCTTCTGGTCGCAGTTATTAAAAAGGGAAATATCATCTATATGCAACTTTGAATATTCTGCTTCATGATCTTCCCTCCCTTATGATCCTGTAATAATGGGAAGGTCATTTTAGAAAACCGCCGTGGTTGGAAGGGTTTTTCATATAATATTCTTGTCATTGTGAATTTTCTGCTGATTTTGCTCAGTTCCACTCTTTAAAGCATTTATCATTCATTTGGTGTCTGCCAAAGCCAATATGTAAAGAAATGTATACACATTGTTAGATGGACTTATAGTAAATACAAGTGTTAAATCAATATATTTACACAGTATTTACATGAGTTAATAATGTGTTTGTTTAAATTAAACAGAGTCAGAAGACAACCAGAATCCACAATAAGGAATTACTTCTGTAAACTGGGCGCTAGGGTCTGGTACCACAAAGAGCCTTGTTTTCTACAGGGATCTAACCAGTGGCCATTATGTATAACCACTCTGAGCTCCAACCATGTAGTAACACAGAGTGACTTTATTTTACCTTGTTAATCACATGAGCTGGCCAGAACGACAAGAAATATTCAGAGAAAACTTTTTTTCAATTCCAATGACATCAGTTATAAGTGACTATAGATTCTAAGGCTAGTTAAAATATTGGCAATGATTGTAACAGCGGACTCCAAAAGTGAGTTCATTTGTCACATGCTGCATTATTAGATGAGAGTTATAGAGCTAATGAGAGATATAAGTAGGAACTAGTACAGACCTGAAGCTGGTCGTCTCCTCTGCCATCCAGCCTCCTTGGCTCTCCCATTGATGTCACTTCCCCAGCTGGCTCTGCTGACAGATATACATGTGTAATGAGCGCATGAACTATTCTATAAAGAGATAAGACATTGTGAGCTAAAAATAACAATATTTGGCAAATGGAGAATTTTGTTCATTGAGTTAAATATACACTTTAAAAAATATTTATTTTTCTTTTAGGTAAGCAGACTGTGTGTGTGCCTGGTGCCCATGGAAGGTGCCAGGTCCCCTGGAGCTCGGATGGTTGTGAGACTCTCTGTGGATGCTGGGAACGAAAGCTGGGCCCTCTGTAAGAGCAGAAGGGGCTCTCAGCCGATGAGCCACTTCCCCAGGCCCTACCTCATAAAACACCCTTGTATCGTCCAAGCTTATCATAATTATGTGGGGAACACTGGGTGTGAGTAAGCAGTGAACAAATTCTTCCACAAGGTTTTTGGGGAAGTTTGGATCACCCATATGTAATTTTATAAAAGATCCAAAGAAAACAAGAACCAATAGGTTCTATAGTAAAAAGCCAAATTTCAAAGAGCAACGAAAACCACAAAGGGGTAAAAGGGTAAAAACATTGAAAAGAAATGAATATCATGTTTGATTTATATAATTTACACCTATCAATTCCTTCCTTCCTTCCTTCCTTCCTTCCTTCCTTCCTTCCTTCCTTCCTTCCTTCCTTCCTTCC
>NW_026596088.1:7145668-7263558 GCF_907164565.1 Psammomys obesus
TCCTTCCTTCCTTCCTTCCTTCCTTCCTTCCTTCCTTCCTTCCTTCCCTCCTTCTTTCCTCTCTGTGTCTTTTTGAGGTTGGCCCCTCCAATGGGCTCCAGGTTGTCCTTGAACTCCTGTTCCTTCAACCTCAGCCTTTTAATTCTTGAAGTTACAAGTATAGTTCCACCTTTGACTGTCTTAAAAATTTCACTGTAGCTTAGAAGATTTTCATAGACATTCACCAGCATTATTTTAATTTTATTTTTTTTCAGTTTATTTACCTTAGATCCCAAGGGTGCCTCCTCCATCCTCTCCTTCCTGTTCTCCCTGTCCCTTTCTCCACAGAAAAGGGGACTCCCCTCCCTCCATATCGACTCTCCCCAGCACAACAAGCCCTATCAGGACTAAGCATATCCTCATCCCGAGGCCAGACAAGGTAGCGCTGCCAGGGGAAGTGATCCAAAAGCAGGCAATAGAGTCCACCAACATCAGTTTTAAAGCTTCAGTGCCCTCTTTCAACATAAGGGAGATTGTGATTATTTTTTCACCCCTGAAACATCACCTTTTTCATGTTTTCCAATTCCTGGCTCTGTTGATTCTTCCTATTAAAAAGAAAAAAAAACCCACTCTGTAACACATTAATTCACTTTATTCACCAATATGCAACTACCAAGACCATAATGTTTACTGTGTCATCAAATGATAAACAACAGTACTGCATCAAGCAGGGAATCATCAAATAAGAACAGAAATGAATTATCCACTATTTTTGCGATGGAAATGATTATTGCTAGGAATACATAGAAAAGTCAGTTGTTACTTTGAAACCTAGCTATAAACACAGGGTGCTTTTATCAAGGTCAGAGAAGGTAAAGGCAGGTGTGCAGGCTGTTTTCTGCACCCAGGCCAGGGTAAACACAAGTTAAGGCATGAAAACAACAGAAAAAGAATATGAAAATTGTGTGCTCAAACTGTAATACAGTCACTGGGTATAGCATGGATAGATCAGGCAGAATCCCGGGGAGCCATAGAAGATCTTTTGTGTTTGTGTGTGTGTGCATGCTAGAGTATGAAATTCCCATTTTCTGTAATAGAAGTAGGTAAAAGCCACCCTTCCAGCTGTGAAACAAACCTGAACATTGTGTGGGGTGACATCATGACAGAAATGAATATTTTATATATTTACATATTTATTATTTGAAATTTTTATATGTGAACACAATATTGGATAATATCCACCCCAGATAGTTATCACATCTTCCTCCCAACTTCATGGTCCCATTATTTTTAAGCCACGGATCCACTAGTGCTGCCAATAAGGGCATGAATACAGGGGAATGGGCAACTTAGCAGTGGCCACATTCCTGAAGAAAACCAATCCTTCCTCCCCATAAATCATAGCCTTAAATCACTACTATCTCCTCAGCTAGGGGTGGGGCCTTCGGAGTCCCTCCTCCTTTCTTGCTAGAGTTTTTAATTGGCTCAATCTTGGGCAGGCCTTGTGCAGGTGACCACGGGTGAATGAGTTCATGTGTGCGGCAGCCTCACCCTGTCCTGAGCACAACATTCCACAGTCTCCCTTTCCATCCCTTTCATCTCACATACTTTCTTTTCCCTTCTCCAGGGTATCTACTAAGCCTGGTTGGGGGCGGTGTTTGTTGTATTCATGAACCTACTGAGAAAGGCATGAAAAGATGAGGAGAATATGAAAATACTGGTGAGCGCTGGGCTGGGGGTATTAGGGCTGACGGAGTCAAGGTTTTCTATGCTTCACAGTTTGAATTCTACTTCCCTGTTGTCATGTGCTGGGATGGGGAAAGTGGGTGGCTGAATAGATGAGTAAGGAGATAGGGAAGGGTCAGGAGAGGGTGAATACCAACGCCTTTATTTGGAGCTTACCACACCTATTCACCTAGAAGAGTTAGAAACAGGCCAGAATAATAGGCTAAGTTTTTGATTTGAAGATGTGACTCAGGAAAAGCTTATGTGTTTAGTAAGATGAATTCTTACAGTATGTATCTCAACTGTAAAAATGAACCATGTAAACCATAGCTGATGTTTGCCTTCAAAAGCGGGCCCGGGGAGGGGGAAGATAGCGAGATAGCTTCATCTTTTTAGTTATGTATTTCTACATTTGTTTCAAAGTTAAAAAAAATTTTTTTTGTTAATGTGTCGGGTTATTTCTGTGAGACCATGCTATCCGGCATTTTAAACTTAAAAAATGGGATCTTCTATTTCAACCAACCCTATAGACTACACGAATACTTCTTCCTAAAAGTAATTTTTGAAGACTCAGCTTTTAGGTGAGGCTTGGTGACATACACTCATTATTCGAAGAGTTCAGGAAGCTTCTTAAGCAAGGACCACTCCCTACTGTAACTTGCCTGACATATGCAAAGTGCTGGGTCTCCTGGCATTAACAAATACATTTTTTTTTTTTTTTTTTTTACAATTTGAAAATATTTTGTGCATGTAATTTTGTTCACATTTGGAATCTTGTCTTAAGTGTGTTTTGCATGTGAGAGTGTGTGAATGTGTGTGTGTGTAGAGAGAAACAGAGAGAGAGAGAGGAGGTAATGAATTCACAATTCTTCAACAATATGGCTACTTCAACAAAATGGCTACTCCTGTGGTCAGACCCTTGCCATGTCCATATGGCTAGCACTGGCTGGGCTCAGTAGGATGCACATATTTAAAAAAGGAGAAAAGCACATGAATTGAGAGAGGCATGGGGCTGGAAAGAGTTGAGGGGGAGCGAGGGGATCAAATGCATTTTAATCACTCACAAGGGAAATTCAGAGAACGTTAGAGGAGAGAAAGTCAAGGACACAGCAAACACTAAGTCAGAAGACATGAGAAAGAAGAGTAAAAGGTTAATCATTCATGGGCCACGTGGGTAAAGTGCTCGCTAGGCAACATGAAGACCTGAGTTTGGATCCCCGGAATCCACACAAAACTGGATTCAGCAGTGTCCACCTGTAATCCCAGCACTCCTACAGTGTGAGGAAGGCAGAGGCAGGACAACCTCCAGACGCTTGTGAAACCCTGCTTCAAACAAGGTGGAAAGGTGAAGACTCGCACTTACAGCTGTTCTCCGACCTCCACACGTGTGCTGTGGTGTGCATGCTTTCATGTACATACACGCACAGAGACACACACATCACACATGTGCATGCACTGAAAGACAAAAAGTTAGCCATTCATAATAAAAAGCCAGCTATAGGTCATGTAGAGAAACCCAGTATTTTCATACTTTCTATGCCTTCTTTAAATTCACAGTTTCTATTGTGGTTTCATCTTGATTTTTGTATTCAGTCTAGACATTCATCTCTCTCTACTTAAATGAATTGTTTGTATGTCCAGGATTTTTAAGTGGATTATTTCCTTTATCTTCAGCTCCAAATTGATCAGGGATCAATCAACTCCTAACGCACTAACCCCTAATTAACACACTACGTCCTGTCCTAACTTACTACCTCCTAACTCACTACTTCCTTGATAGTTTATACAAGAATTATTCAGCCAACTCTCATACCTCTCAATCTTGTAGCATATTTATAGTTATTATACTTCTTCTATCATGTTCTTGTGACCTTTTATTATTCATTTCAGGCTCCATGTTGTTATTGTGTACACCAGAGAAAAAGATGTGAAGAAAACATAAAAAAAAAATAATTCTTTCACATTTTGAGAGAGGGTCTTGTTATATAGGTCGATGGCTTACTATCCCTATGTAGCCCAGGCTGGCCTTAAACCCGTGTCGATACTCCTGCCTCAGCCTTCTGAGTGCTGGCATTACAGACACACAATACCACCTCCAGGGAGAATTACTTTTAGGGTACTGTTGGTATAAAGTTCGTTTGGAATGTATACACTTTACCCTTGTTTATTCAAATACTGATTTCTCTCCCCCACTCTCTGGTTTCAATCCAGACATTGCATTGTAATGCTTATTCTAAGCATCACCTGTCTCAACTTTGTGTAAACATGCCAAAATAAAGCAACTAGCCACAATGTTGAGCAAGGGAAAGGAAGCAGGAAGAAAGGGAGGAACCAGAGGACAGGAAGGTGTGGGAGGCAGAGGAGGAGGAAAGGCAGAGGCTGTGAGAGCAGGGGCAGGAGCAGAGGTCTTGGAAGATGTGGAGAATGAACCGGACCTAAGATTTCACAAAAAGCAAGTATAATGGGTGAATCTAAATGTTAGGAAATTATGAGGGCTTAGAGGTTTAGGATGGAGTAACTGTTGCCCAGCATTGTGTTCTAGGTTAAATCCCAGTCTCTGTGTGGTGATTTGGGTATACAGCTGTTTAGGATTAACAAAAGCATTATTAAAAGATAATTAATAGTAAATTTTAACAGCAACTTACAACAGGGTACCTTACTTTTGGGTCAGATGATGAGCTGGGAAGCAGAGAGAGACATTGGATGCTGACTGTTCTTCCTTTTAATTCACCGTGCTCACTCTCCTCCTCCATAATCAAGACACTTATAGAATGATAAATAAGGAAGACAGGCATTAGAATTAAGGTACTCAAGTTCAAATCTCCTTCCTGTCCCTTACCATATGCAAATGAGTCACTTATATTTATGAATTTCAGGTTTTCTATCAAAACTACATTTTTGTTAAGATATTAAAAACAGGCCAAAGGGCTGGCAATGTGTCTGCTGCCAATCTGAGAAAGGAAGAAAGCTGTCTTCTGACCTCCGCTTGGGCACCATGGCATGTGCATGTACAAACAAAAAGACAGATAAATAGATAAATGAATAATTAAATAGAACAGGTTGAAGTACCAGAGCATATTTTGATTATAAGTTTTCTTAAAATCCTTAAATTATATAGATTATTATATATATAATATATAAAATATATAAATTATTATAAATTATAATCCAAAAATTATATTTTTGATTCCATCTACAGACAGGAATATGTAACTGGCATAAGTGGAAAGTAAAAAAAAAATATGAAGTCAAAGAAGAGCTGAAATGAAACAAACATAATAAAGAAAAGATTATAGTCATCAAGGGAAGAAAATGAGTTTTATAAAAGGGAGAACACTTTAGGGGATAAGGCATGAGTAATGGCCTAAGGAAAACAACACTGGGAAATAGTAAGTAGAGAAAAAAAAATTCACTAAACTCATGCTAATTAATTAAACACTGCACTTAAGATTTCTTTGCTTCCATTAAAATAATCTTCTACAAGACTTGCCTTGTGTTCATGGCCACGGCTGAGTGAGATCTGCCCTAAAACTTTTCAAGGTTGAAAACAAGGTATTGGGGCTTTAGCAGGAATGGGAAGGGAATAAGAGAGGGTGATGGGAGGTGAATGTGGTCAAAACATATTGTATATTTATATGGAATTATCTAAGGAAAAAAATAAAGATATTGCAAAAACAAAGCCAATTAAAAAAAAAAGCATGGCGTTAGTGCCATTGCACTTGTCAAAAACCCTTGGACTGGCAATGCCCAGGAAAATTCCAAGCCAGGCACTTTATGACTGGATCTTGTAGTTTGAGCTGAACTGATATGGGCATGTATCTTTGGCCCAACACTACACAGCCCCCATCATTCTATGCATAGAGGCAAGAGAAGCACAGGGGAGCCAGCTGGGTCACCTACATGTCAATTATGAAACCATAAGCCATTTACTCAAGTTGTATGCATGACAGTTACCTATCTGGTAAAAAACAGATTACACCCACACAGACACTTTCTAAAGCTCTTGTAACAATCAAAACAGTTTAACAATCCAACAGTACATCCATGCCAGAGTTAAGCATTAAAAAAATATTTTCTTTTTTTTGTTCTCTAATCAGTTATCAAGTCTTGAAAAAATGCATAAAATTGTACCTTCTGGGAGAATCATCCTCAGAGCCTTCTTCCACTATTAAAAATAAAAGTAGAATGAATTTACAATCTTCAAGAGGACAACGGAAACATTACAAGTGTTAAGACTGATATTTTATTAGAAGTATTGTTGGCTGTTCACGCTGATTTAAGTGGCAGGAAAAGGCTTTCACACCGTAGACTCCCTTGGTAAACTTTTCATACTTGTAAAGTTTGCAAACATTAACGGCAGGGAAAGTGGCCAGGCCCCTGCCTGAGGAGCTCCAGCAGCCACGCTATCACGATATATATATAGTTAGCAGAATCCCTATCATAAACCAACACTGTCCATCAAGTGGCCTTTATGAACTAGGGACACAGGGACAATCCTAAAATACCACAGTCATTTCATTAAGACATGGCACAGATGCTTCAAATTTTCACTTCAAATTGTTCATTTAGAATGAATAACTGTCACAAAGATGCCAGGCCTAAGGGTACTTGCACTTAGCAGCATGCTAAAGCACAAAGTCAGACGGGGCACAAAGACCCAGGCAGAGACTTTCTAGTTGCCACGGTGAAGATCTCAACAGTGCTGATTAAAATTCCAGCACAGGAAGGTGAGGAGCTCCTGAGGCTGAAGTCCTGGCTGAGGAGCTCTTGGCAGCTGATGTTGTCTGGGGAGGAAGAGTTGCTTTTCCTGGGGCATGTGCCCACTGGTAGGTTGCTCATGGCTAGTAGTTAGCCCCACCTCTATGTGCATGTGGGTATTACTAACTGGACAGAGTAGATTAATTTGAAAAAAAAAACAAAAACAAAAACAAAAACAAAACACGACAGAAACAAAAGACAAGACCTGAAGTTGGTAGGGAGATGTGTTTGGGGGTTTAGAGGTGGGGGGCATTAGGTAGGGAAAGCGGTGATAGTGGTGGATGTTGGCCTTCCTGCTCGGATGTGAGGGTATTCTGGGACTTGGAAGCCTAGGACCACACAGCTCTGAGGTGGGGCAATGTCCCAGTGGAAGGGTATGTAAGACGCTGGAACCCAGGAACCTCACACCTCTGAGAGGAGGCCTCCTCAGCAGAGGTGTTGCGGCTCCCAGGGGAGGGTATCCCCAGACGGGCTCAGGAGTTCAGGAGTCTCAGCCCTGCTCCATTTCTTTGCTTCTTTTTCTCTTCTTTTCATGGCTTCCGGGCTTCTTCCAGTGAAAGTCACAGCAGGCAGCAAACCTCTTAAAGATTTATTGGAGGGACGAATCCAGGAGTAGCTGCCTCTGCTCTTGGGAGAAGGTAGCAGGGAACTGAGCGGATACAGCATTTTTATAGGATTTCTTAGGGAGTGGAGCTTTCTTGGGCAGAAAACTATGAGTTTTAGGCCAGACAGGCATACATATTAAGAACAGTTGTTTGTTTGTTTTTATTTTTAGGAGAAGAAAAGAAGAATGAATGCCTTTCAGCATGTGGAGAATATTATTAGGCTCAACTCCTAGTACAAAAGAAAGGAGAGAGAGAGAGAGAGAGAGAAAGAGAGAGAGAATGAAAATGGCCCTCATAGATTCGCAGGGAATGGCTTTATTGGCAGGGTGGCCTTGTTGGCCTAAGTGTGCTCTGGGAGATGGGCTTTGAGGTCTCAGAAGCTCAAGCCAGGCCTGGTGGCTCACTGTCTCTTCCTGCTGCCTGCCAATCTGGATGTAGCACTCTCAGCTCCCTCTCCAGCATCATGTCTGCCCTCGTGCTGCCATGCTTCCTACATGACAATAACAGACCAAATATCTGAAACGTAAGCCAGCCCCAATTAAATGCTTTCCTTTATAAGAGCTGCTGTGATCATGGTGCTTCTTGACAGCAATAGAAACCCTAATTAAGACAGGTACTTAAGGTTATTTATTTATTTATTTTAAGACAGGGTTTCACTTGTAGTCCTGGGTTAGCCCGGAACTTACAGAGATCTTCCTGACTGTACGTTTTGAGTACTGGAATTAAAGATTTGCAACAGTATGTTTAAACATGCAAATGAATATGTGATCTGGTCACTCTGAAAATAAAAAAAAGCACACCTCTGCTTCAGGGCGTATATACAAAGGACGCCACAGAGACAGTCACATATTTATGGATAGTGCAGCCCTAGTCATGATAGGCAAGCTATACATCCAAAATAGAGAGAATGTGGTCTTAACACACAGAGACATTTTATTCAGCTACAAAGAATGGAATTATGTCAGTTGCAGGAAAATGGATGCAGGTGGAGCTCATTATATTAATGGAATTAGACTAAAAAAGACAAATATCGCATTTTCTCTCCTCTATAGGCCCTAGGTTTTATACAGGCACATAGAATCATATATATATATATGACATGAAAGTGGAAGTGAGACTGGGTGGTGAAATGAACAGGTGGAAGACGGAGGATGGAGATATGTACAGTCAAAGCATATGATATGCAAAAATGTCTTTGTAAAATCCATCACTATGTGCAATTAATATATGGCAACAAATTTATAATAAGCATTGAAAATTACTTCCAGAGCTAGTTATAGAGAGATGAAGTGGCACACATGGAACTTTAGGATTAGTGAAACTGCTCTGGGGTAGTTTACTCTGTAGTAAACAAATGTGGTATACATTTGACTAAGTCCATAGGATGAACAAAAGCAAGAGTGAACCTAAACATAGACACAGTGCCATTAGAGGATGATGGTGGGCCGCTGTAGACTAATCAAATGTAATAAGTGTACAATCCAGAGAAGACTAGGAAATGTACTGTGCGTGTGTGGGAGGCACAGGTGATTAGAACTTGAACTTAGCTTTCCTGTGAACCTGAAACTGCTCTAAAAATAAAATAGTAGGAGCTAGGAGAACGGCTCAGTGGCAGAGCACTTGGGTAGCATGGGTGAGACTCTGGGTTCAACCCGTAGCACCCCCAAAAATTATTGTTTTCACTACTATTTTCTGCTTTATCCTCTTCAAATGATAGGAGGTATCAGAAACTCAAGTAAAAATAGACACAAATGTATGTGTCTTTATATATTCTGCATATATCCACACATATACTTTTTAAATATGAATAAAATTGTATATCGTTATAATATACATAATAAACTTATAAATAATAAAATTATATATACATATATAAAACAAGAAGTGGGTAAAAGAAAATGTATCTGTCTCAACAGATGCATAAACTATAGCACAGTAGCAGAAGAAACATGAAAAAAAAAAAACAATACAACATCGCCAAAGGTTCCTCAATAACCCAAATCAAAGACACTACAATGATCAAAATGTCTAAGAATTCAAAGGCATAGAGATTCAACGATTGACAATGTCAAAGAGGATTAAAATAAACAAACAACTAAAGTAAGAAGGTAAATTCAGGTCCCAAATAAGAAACTTCACAACATGGACAAAAACAAACAAACAAACAAACAAACAAACAAAAAACAGCAAGAAAAATGACATTTTAAAAGAAAAAGAACCTAGAACTGTTAGAAATAAAAATATCAGCCAACAAAATAAAAACTATAGAGGAAAACATTACCCAATATCCAGGCCAAGCAGAACAACAACATCAATGATTAAATGCAGCTGAAAAATACTACATTCAGGTAGCAACAAAGACCAGAGAATTGAGCGTGACCACCACATTAAAAAGCTCTGGGATATGATCAACAGACCAAGCGTAAGAATCTGTGGAGTAGAAAGAAGTAAGATGAAAATGAAGATGTAGAAAACTGTTTAATGAAATTTTAGCAGAAAAAAATTTCAAATCTAGGGAAAGCTATGACACAAAACATGCAGCATTTAGGAACTTAAATGGATGTGACCAGAAAAGAAAATCTGTCCTCATCATATTATAATTAAAGCATTAATTATCCAGGATAATGAAATGACATCAAAAGCTACAAGAGAAAAATATTAACTTACTTAGTCAAATTCATTCAGTAACACCAGATCTCTCAGGAGAAATCCTAAAATTCAGAAAAGTAGGGAATGATACAATTTAGTTCTGACAGAAGATATCAGCCAACTAAGTAATTTTATACGGCAAAGTTATTTTTCACATACACTAAATCAGCAGTGCAGAAAATTCTTAAAGGAACCGTGCAAGAGGATAGGGAAGGATAGATACAAGTATGGTCTCATGAGTTTCATGAGTGAAGTGATAACCAAGAAAGACCTAGAAAAGAATCAAACATCTTGAACTAAAAATTTACCAAGCCTCTAGGATGAATAAGAGAAAAAATATATACATATATACAGTACATGAGTCAATCAGATTTTCTCTCCAGGAATCAGCAAACCCTTCTCAGTAATAACCACAAATGTAAAAGTCTAAAGTAGGCCATAAAATGATGGTGGCTAGCAGATTGAGTAAAACACAGGATGTAGCGTTGCCTGCAACAAACACATCTAACTGGGAAGGACACACAGAGAGAGACTAAGATGGAAGAACAGAAAATGATATTCTGTGCAGATGGAACATCATGCCAAGCAGAAGTAGGCACACTTGTGTTTGGCGAAATGTGTTCCACAATGTAACTAATTATGAGAGATAAGTATCACTACATACTAATGAAAGGGCCATTACACCAAGAAGATATGATGATAGTAAATGTGTGTGTACCTAACATTGGCATACCCAGTTTCATAAAGCAAGCACTATTGGACATAAAGAGACAAGTAAGTATGACACGAACATGTGGGCAACTTCAATACCTCGGTATTATCAATAGGTTGTCTAGACAAGAGCCAGAAGAGTAAGATCAATGTTAACTTGTATCACAGATCAAATGGACTTAAAAGACATTCACATATTACACCCAACAGCTATGAAAAACGTCACCTCATGAAACTTGCTTTGAGATACATCTCACTTTAGGCCATAAAGCAAGCTTCACACATAAAAAAATAATTAAAATATTTATCCTGTTCTACATTACTAAAATCCATAGACATACTACAATGTGCAGACCACATGAAGATAAATCACAAGGAGGACCCTAGGGAGAACATGTAAATCTCAATCAGAAGGGGAAATAGAATAGACAGAAGTAATGGTGGAAGAGAAAGAACAAGGACCATCAGAGCCCATCAACCAGGGCCCAGAAAGGCCTATGGAGTCTGAAGCACCAACCACAGACAATGCATGGTCTGGACCTGGGTCCTCTACTTATAAATACCTGATGGGCGTCTGAGGCTTCATGTGGGCCCAGGAGTCAGGGGAGTGGGGGATATCTCTGACATGGACTAGGTTATCTGCTTTTTGATCACTTCCCCCTGGTGGGACTGCCCTACTAGGCCACAGGGAAGAAGATGAATTCAATCCTCATGTGATAGATGAGCTGGGGTGTCTTGGTGGAGGGGCTCCCCTATTCTGAGGAAATAGGGGAGGGAGGATGTGGGACCTATGCCCGGGATGTAAATTGAATTAATTTATAAAAAAGAATGAAATATCTGTATATCTTATCAGATCTTTAGGGAATGAAGCTAGAAGTCAATTGCAATAGAAAACTAAAGGGACCTTGCCAGCTCACAGAGATTAAACAACACACCTGCGAGGGATCTGAGGCCACAGGAGAAATCGGGAAGGGACACCGAAAGGTGAGTAAGTAAGAAAATAGTTGATAATAAAATATTTTGTTTTAATTACACATATCACCTTTCACTGACAATTACTTCATAATATTCATCTAGTAATTGCAGTCTAATTATTTCAAAAGTTAAAAAGAAAATCCATTTTTATAATAAGTCCAGTTGCTGCAATGGATCTGCTGAGGAACTATGCAACACGGTAATTTGTAAATTGTTCTACTACAGAATTTCAGTTTCCAGAATCACTAAATGGACCTTTCTCCAGATAATATGCTTTCAGGATGGGAATATCCTACAAGTTAATTTCCTGAAAATATGTGAATTCCGGACTACTGATAATGAAATAAAGACCAACATAAAACGTTTTATGCATTGATGTTTCTAAACCTGCTGTTATTGAAATAGCCTCTTAGTTTTAAAACCTAGGGTAGCCACAGCTGCAGTAACTCTTACCTGAGTTGACTCTTTTGGACTCCTCACATCTCTTTTCTTTATATTCAAGAAGGATTTCCATATTGCTTTGTAAAAATGATGAGTAAAGTTACTATCTTAATACTGACGTGAAAACCAGTTGCTAAGTGTGTTAAATTCTTCACAGCATTGCAGGTAACATCAGAACTTTATCCCACAAAGCATCAGTGGTGTAAGCACAACAAGCCTTTACAGCTAAGTGTGTGCTGTCAGGAGGCCCCAGGAACAAGCTGGCAGCTGGTTGTCTCCAGGACTTTAGCTCCAGTTTTCATGGCGGCCCTGAAGCAAGAGAAGGAACAGAAAACAAAGCCTCCCTTTCTGCCAACTCCATCAAATTTGAGCAAATCACTGGCTTCCGGGGACATTTGAGCAGGTGTGTGTGGAAGATGGATTCTGGTAGCAAAAGCATTTTATGTTAAACTAGACATTTTTAGACTCAACTAGATCATTAGGAGAATCACAGATGTGGCACTATTTCTAGCCTGTGCTCGAGGGGGGAGTCTTGGGATAAACAGTTCTGGGATTCTCAAAAATAAAGATCTTAAAAGTCCCAAGATAGAAGCTGGGGGCGGGGTAAAGCTCAGGGGTAGAGGTTGGCAAGCATGCATGGGGCTCTGGGTTCAGTCCCCAGAACCACCAAACAACAACAAAAACAACCACAAAAGTCCAAGGTGATGAATCTGTCACCCACTGCTACCTCCAGGGCGGCCTTTGCTTGATAACTGCTGAATGTACAGTAACTCCCCGCCATTCTAAAAGTATCTGAGCTGAAGTAAAAATCTCCCCCTGAGGTATAAGGTGCACTATTATAATGATTTTGAACCTCAGTGTAACAGTAACTAGCATTTAATGTGAACACTTACGTGTTATATTTAAAGTCAGCAGCGTAATCGATTGCAGTCAGTCCAAAGGCATCTTTCAGAAAGAGGTCTACACCTTCCTGAAGAACAAATCTGACGAGGTTTGTGGAGTCGTGACTTACAGCATGCATGAGGGCTGTTCTGAAAAAGCCGGCAGAAAACACCTCCCTTAGCACAGTGAGGAAATTAAGGACCAGTTTGTATTTGGCTGTATCTTGAGTGGAATTGGCTGTTGGAATGCAGCAGACAAGCGTCTCAAGGTCTAGCGAGCTTAGGAAGAAAGCAAGCACGAAGCCTCCTACCCCAATGAGACAGACAACTCATCGTAGATGTTACTAACTTAAAGCCTGCGCTACACGGCAGAGCTCTTGTCTTAGTCACAAACGCACAAAAGCGAGGCACCGAGCAAGATCTTTCTCCATTTCCCGTGCAGGCAGCTGAAGGGCGGATAAGAAAAAACTATCTGTGTGCCTCAGAGCATATTATTCACGAATGGTGGCACCAACACACTTGCCATCCCAGGACTAAAGGAGGCTGAGGGGGGAGGATCGCTGCGGGATAATCGTGGTCCGCAAGATCTGTCCAAGCTAGACTGTGTCGTGAGGCCCTGTTTCCGGCGACAGTGGCCGGAGTGACAGTCACAGTCATTTCGGAAGCCGACGTTCACCGGCGCTCAACTCAGCGTTTAGGCACGGAACTAAACGCTACAACATAGAGAAACTTCTACCCACAATTTTAGGATCAATGACGCCGCTTTTCGCTGAGGGCAACATGTTAGTGGCAAATAATGTTCCTAAAGTCACACACGTGGCAAGGGGGAGGCCAGGAACATAAAGCCTGCTTTCTGCGACCCTAAATCCAATGTCCTTTATCTTTACACCACCAACACAGCTTATTTTCTTCCCTGTACCGACACCAACCCCAAGTGAAGACACCCGAGTATGTTAAAATGAAAATACAATAATAGGAAATAAAGAAATATGAGCGGCATCTAGAACTAACAATTAAGAGTCGTTTAGGGATGATATGATCGGATATTCTTTAAAGAGCATTTCATAGTTCCTTGAAGGAGTCATTCCAAAGACAACACAATCTATATCCCATTTCTACTTACTGTAGCTTTTTAAAGCAAAGTGTATAAAAATCAGAGGTTAAAATTCTACAAATGTTTAAGACATTTAATATTGAGGCAAATTAAAAAAAAAAAAGAACTAAGTCTGTGTAGTATCAAGCTAGAATAAAACTTATGGAAGCCCATCAGTTGCTACAAGACTACATGGCTGGCAAAACCAGTTATCAGTAAAAATGTAAGGGGATAACCACATGCTATAATATATATATATACAGTTCTTCGTGTTGTCTGTTCTGAATAATTTCTTTTTTGCATAGTACTGATGACTGGTGTTGAGGTTTTTTTTTTAATATCTCAATGATTGTAAGTTGTTCTAGTTCCTATTAATTCAATCTTCCTTCCTTCCTTCCTTCTTTCCTTCCTCTTTCTTTCTTTCTGTGTAGTATCAAGCTAGAATAAAACTTATGGATGCCTTTCTGTTTTCCTATCTCTCTCTCTCTCTTGCCCTCCCTCCCTTCCTTTCTTTTTCTTCCTTTTCTCTCTCTCTCTCTCTCTCTCTCTCTCTTTCTTTCTTTCTGTTCCTTTTTCTCAAGACATGGTTTCTGTGTGTAGCCCCGGCTGTCCTGGAACTCACTCTGTAGACCATAGCCTCTAACTCAAAGATCCACCTGTCTCCGCCTCTTGAGCACTGGGATTAAAGGCATGGACTATCACTGCCCAGCTAATCCAATATTTCTGAGTGCTTGTCACCACTATACACCACTACTAAGGGTTAAAGGATTATAGTACCTTCTCTGGTTATCAACTGCATGCCTATTGGCATTCTTCATTAATAAAAACTTTGCCATCTTCAGTTTGTTTTCACTGACAGCCAGTAAAAATGGTGTGAAGCCACTCTGTAAAAATGACAAACACACTTAAAACTCATGAAACCCACATATTTGTCAGTTGAATCGAAAAGTTGTAGAAAAGCTCTCTGAATACAAGGAGGAAGACACAGAAAACATAATCCGTGTGCCCCCTCCCCCATGTGCCGTGGGAGCTCTGGTCCTCTCTAAATGTCCATGCTCTCTGTGTCCCAGAGAATTTGTCTCCGTTATGGTGTTTATCACAGCAGTTTGGAATTACATGACTGCTCCCATGTAAACCAACGTCTTGTTTTATGTCCGTGGTCTCGGATGCTAATCCACGGTGGTAATACTGTACATGCCTTATTAAGTTAGTGAATTACGCCATCATCTCCAGAAGAGGGCTTGTAAATCCAACCTCCAAAGAACATCTACTCCTGTGTCACACAGAAAAGGCTTATGATTCCTTTGAGAATTATTATAAAATTGTATATTATACATCTAGTATCAAAAACTCTTTTAAACGTGATTTTTCTAAGTAACTTTTTATTTTTTAATTAGTTAATTTTATTATTTGTGCATTGGTGCTTGGCCTGTATTCATGAGGGTGTCAGATCCCCTGGAACTGGAGTTACAGACAGTTGTGAGCTGTCATGTAGGTGCTGAGAACTGAACCCATGTCCTTTGGAAGAGCAGCTAGTGCTCTCAATTGCTTAGCTATCTCTCCAACCCCTAATTTTTTTTTTTTTAATCTTTGCTCAATTCCTACTTGGCAATACTGCTGCAAACTGAAATTGGCATTAGAGAAACTATAGCTGCAGGACACATTGTGAAGATTTTTCTCTTGAGGTAATTTACTCCAGGTTGCTGAGGAGTCTTTCTTGTTTCTCTTCTTTTATGGTGTCAGGATCCCAGATGCAAACATGTCAGGCACTCCCGAAAGGAGCTAATAAGGAAATGCTTCTGAACTAGAAGACACTGCCTTCAAGTGACTAGATGCTTTGTGAGTTTTCTTTGATTGTGTGATAAATGGTTTTTTTTTTTTTTTTTTTTTTTTTTTTTTTTTTTATCTTAGATATCTGAAAGCTCAGCACAAGGGGAGATGGTTCAGCGGATAAAAAGTTTGCTCTCCAAGCATGAGGACCTGAGTCCAGACCGTCCCACAGTGCCCATATAAAAGCCAGATGTGGCGGTACTGGGAGGTAGAGACAGGAAGATTCCAGGGGCTTACTGGTCAGTCAGATAAAAAAAAAAAAAAGAAAAAGGAAGCAATAAAAGAAGACACATGATGACCAACTGTATCCTTTACATCTGCATGTACACTCAAAACTCAAATACAAATTTTATTCTTATTATGAGAATTTTTTTAAAAAATATTTATTTATTTTTATGTGTGAGTGATTTGTTTTCACACACCTAGAAGAAGGAATCAGATTCCATTACGGATCGTTGTGAGTTACCATGTGGTTGCTGGAAATATGAACTCACGACCTCTGGAAGAATAGCCAGTGGTCCTAGCCACTGAGCCATCTCTCCAGCCCCACCTATAATGACAATTCTAAGACCATATTTAGCAAATATTTTTCATATATCCTTATTCAATGTCTAAATTCTAAACTCAATCTCACTTCTAAAAGACCAATATAAAATATTGATGATGTTCTTATTGCTTAATCATTTAGAAAACCCTGGAATATTTATCAAAACATTGTGAAAGACAGGTAAAAGTGAAATGCTTGGGGAGGTAGAGCAAATGATATAGATGAATACTGAACTGGGTAATTTGCAACCTGTGTGTCTCTCATACAGGAAGCCATGTCCTCTGTGTAGGTAAAAAAAAAAAAAAGCCACACAGGCTCAGAGCTGGTCCTCCACAAAGGTATATTCACACAGGCTGAGAGCTGTGTCTTCTACATAGGTATAAAACAGTCAAGCGTGGATTTTTCCTTACTGGTTTGGGGTTTTGTCTCAAAGGAGGCGAAAAAAAGAAAAACAAAAATCACTAATTGGAAATTGCATTCAGTTTGCCTGGGTACTGGCCAAACAGAGACAGGTCAATTCAAAGTGCAACTTGACTTCATTATATAAACTTTGGCAAGATATTATAGATTTGAGAATTTACAGTCTTATCCCAAGTCAGGGAAATACTCGTTCTTCCCTCTGGTTTCCCACTTAATCATCAGTAAGTCGTCAACCTGGCTTCCTCAGCATCGTCCTGAAATTGATTTCCACACCTAGTTAGGACTCCATGAATGTCTTTCCCACACTGAGGTGTTCAGACTGAACAATTACCTTAACATAGTTGAGGAAAATTCAAACAAAAAAGATGGAAGAAAGATATCAAAACCATGTTGGTCACTTGCTTAGTTGCTTCATTTCTAAACTGGATTGCGAAGCCCATTGCTGACCCCTTCCCAGTCTGCTATGTCCTTTCCAGCCTTAGCAGTGAGAGAGAAATCTCTTTGCCATAACTGGTCACTAACTTTGACAAGATTTCTTCTTGTTAAATGCTTTCGCTTTGAGTTTTAAGATAAACCCTATTTGCAAGGCAAATGATGCTTTCTTATGCTAGTTTTCAACGTAAGTCAGATTTACCTTTAACACATTCAGTGTTTTCACAGGTATTTACCATGCATGAATTTGTAAAAGAAGACTGTGCCTGCAGTGAGAATTCTGGATTTTTTTTTTAACACAGAAATAATATAAGAATGTGCTTACATTTTAATCCCAGCTGTAGGATGTGGGGCTGCTTTGGACTGTCCACAGCAGCTGACTATGATTCGCCTCGTGCTCTAGCAGAAGTGTGGTTTTGCCAGCTGCAGATAATTTCTGCAACTGTGTGACATTTGGAATTCTGAGACCCCTTTAGAGCGCACATAAACTCGAAGGCCCTGAGACGTAGGGTGGGTGGGTGGTTGTTGCTTAGGGAGGTTGGTTGAAGTTTGTTAGTAGCTGTGGTCCAAGAAGAAACGAAAGGAAAAAAAATTAGATTCAGGGATTTTTCCTAATTCCTCTCTCCCCTTTATCCTTGTTTTTCTCCTATCTAGTGTTAAGAGGTGAAACAGGGAGGCATAAAGTGTGGGAAATAAAAAAATTCCCAAAACAGCTACAAGTGACGCTCAAACATGTGGCTCAATAAAGAAAAAAATGAAAATTTTGATTTCAAATGCCATAAAGGAAATGGTAGGGGATGAAGGGATGGATATTCATTTTTCAAGAGGCCATCAAAAAATGTATTGTGGCTGCTATTGCTGGGATATCTCCTTCTTTGCTCCTACAGGAGATTTTCTGTTTTGGTTTTGTTTTTTTTTTTTATTCTTTGTATATTTTGTTTCAAAAAAGGTTGAAACATTAGCTGAGTAGTTGGAAAAATTGCAGGTGGAAATGGAGGGGCCTGAGAAACAAAATATGGTTGAAATGGGAAAACCAAAGGAGTCCCTCTGCTCTCTCTTTTCTGAAAGGGTTGCAGATTTGGCTGTGTAACTGGTGAGTTTGCAAGTGGAGATGGAAGCACTTGGCAAGTGAGGAGCGAAGAGAACAAAGAGGCTCAGTCCTGGTGACTGAGCAAGAGTGGGAGTTTCCCACAGGAGAAAAGAGGAAAAGAAACTGCCAGAGAGAGAAGCTGAAAAAGCAGGAGAACAATTTGATGAAACAACCTGTTTGGAAAGAAAGGGTTAATCTCAAACCAGCCATGCTGCCAGACTTGGGAGAGGGGTGGCCTTGGGTTATGAGATCGCCATCACCTTTCCCAGTAGTTGCATAGCTTGTTAATGTTGTGGGCAGGGTTGTGAAGAGATACGATGGCATCTTACAGAAATGATAGATCTAAGGCATTTTAAAGAGGTCTTGATTTCATATGGGATGCACTCGCCTTAAATGAAACAAATTCTAAATAACTGGGCTACTCAAAATGGAACTTTTTTACAGGACTTGAAAGAGATTGGTAACAGCTGTACTAGAGGTCTGAAGTTGCAGTGGTTAACACGGTGAAGGGAAGAAGCCACAGATACTGACCAGTGAAACAGAGCAAGGAGAATGAATACAGTAAAAGACCCGTTGCTGGGTGGAGGGCCGTACTCTGACATACAAGAACAGACTCAATTTGGTAATGTTACTATAGAACAATGTCACTTAGTGGCCTTAAGAGCTTGGGACAAAGTTGAAGAGCCTGGGAAAATGTTCACCTCATTTACCTTTGTAAATTATACAAGGCTCTGGAGAGGCCTTCCCTGATTTTTTTTTTTTTTTTTTTACAAAGATTAGCTGCAGCTGTGAACAAAGCCGTATCGGACCCTGGTGCAAGGCAGGTGCTGATAGAGACCTTGGTGTTTGAAAATTCGAATACTGAATGTAAAAATGTTATCAGACCATGGATGAATGGATAAGGACACGACTGATACTGGTTCTAACATATACCATGCTAATATAACAGATCAAGCTAGAGGTCTCTCATATCAAAGCACCCAGAGTGTCAACTGGGGAAATATGGTCACTGGCAAAGACACTGTGACCAAACCAAAAGCCTCAGATTTCAAAATTCCCATGCAATACAGTAATTTTCACTGGAAAAGTAAACAAGCTGTTTCTAAGAGCAGTGATTTTCCTAATTATCAGGCAGAAAGAATGCCTGTGCTTCCTGCAGTATGTGACTCAGCAAAGGCCACCATTAGGTTCAGAAATGCAGATTCAAAGAGGTATTCAAGATGATTTATTACCCCCAGAAAATGGCCTTGGGGTTCTGGATCAGGGCCCTGCTGCAAAAATTATGAACAGTTTGCCTCTTGTCAGCCAGGAAATAACATGCAGATTGAAAAAAAAAAAGTTACTAAGCATTGCAGATTTAATGCATACTACTGCAGCTGCTCTAGACTTGGTCAGAGATAATCATCTTATTCTACCCACTCAAACTCAATGTTATAAACTAACTACTGGAGTTTATGGTCCTTTGCCCTCAGGAACAGTAGAGATGATTTTGGGAAAGGGTGGATTCACTTCCCAAGGATTCGTTGTGCTTCTAGGAATTATGAATGAGGATTTCAAAGGAGAAATTTAAATGATGGCCCGTGTAAAAAGAGAGACGCAATTTAACACAGACGATAGGGTTGCTCAGCTGCTACCGTTTCCCTACATATCAATGGCAAACTATGGAAAACGTGTTCTGGCAAACAGTCATTAAGATTAGAGACTGAAACTAAAATTGCAGGTAAATGGCATTGAAAGAGAAGGTTTGTTGGATACAGGAGCTGATGGAACTATCATTTTACAAAAAATATTGGAATTCAGAATGGCCATTTCAAAAGATTTATACCCCGTTTCTAGGAACTGGAAAGTTACATCAGATAAAACAAAGTGTGCGATGGGTTAAATGCATGGGACAAGAAGGCCAAATAGGAAAGCTAAGGCCTTACATCACTGACATAGCCATAAATTTATGGGATTTTTATGACAGCAGGGTACTCAGATTAATATTCCTGCAAACGCAAAGACAGCCCATAATGAAATAAGGGGTGAAATGGTAGATGCTCCTGGGGAAGGTGTCAATATAAGTCATCAAAAACATCCCCAGGCTGTGCCAATTGTCCAAACCCAGGACGTAACAGGGATTGGGTTTCCATATTCATGAGGGGAGCCATCGCAGAAGTACCAACTGCTGCAAAATGGCTGACTAGGAAGTCTGTGTGGGTCAGTTGCTCTTAACTAAGGAAAACTTACAGGCACCTGAGCATCTAGTACAAGAGAAGCCTAGAGACACTGGGTTACAGAAGAACAAAACAAAACAAAACAAAACAAAAACCAAACAACTGTGGAATAAAACCAACCCATGTATTATAAGGATGTGTTAACATCAGAATGGAAACGAGAAAGTTTCGCGTTGGAGATGCAGATTTGCTTGTATTTCCACAGAAAATGAAAAGCTGTGGATACCATCAAAGCTGATGGTTAGAACTGAGCAGGAGACATTTCCTGAAAACCTTGGCCACTGACCTGAAAACATCTCTGTTTATAATTTCTCGCTACACACAGCACAATTAATGCCTTAAAAATGTAGTGACAATTCTGGAATTTTTGGTTTCTTTAAAAATCACAGAGATAATATAGGAACATGCTTTCATTTCAATCCCAGGTGTAGGATGTGGGGCTGCTTCAGACTGTCTGCAGCAGCTATGATTTACCTAGTGCTTTAGCAGCAGTGTGGTTTTGCCAGATGCAGACAATTTCTGCGACTGTGTGGAATTCAGAGGGCCCCGAGAGGTGGTGTGTGTGGTTGTTGGTCATTTAGGAAGGTTGGTTGTGGTTTGTTAGTAGCCGTGGTCAATGAAGAGACAAAAGGAAAGAAATTAGATTCAGGGATTTTCCTAATTCCTCTTTCCCCTTTATCCTTGTCACCCTCCTGTCTAGTGTTAGGGGTGAAACCAGGGGGATAGAGGGCGAGAAAAAGAAGAACCACAACGTAACAAAGACCAGCTTCCTATGGCCTCTGACACTTCTTTCAAATTATCAACCCTTAAAGATAAATGTTGGAGGCTGGGTGTGGTGGCACATATCTTTTGTCACAGCATACAGAGACAGGTGGACCTCTCCCGCCACTCCCTCTGCCCCTGAGTTCAAGGCCAGCCTGTTCTATACATTAAGTTCCAGGTTAGTAAAGTTTATATAGTGAAACCCTGTGTGTGTGTGATCCCAAGTATACACGAGCTTCTGAAGGTGGAAGATGGTGCTTGTATGTATCACTCCATGGACAAGAGTTCTGCACACACTTTGCAAATATGGATGGCTGATTAACACTCTCCTTATGTGTGGTCTCTACCTTATTTGTTGCTTCAATATTCACTTCATGGTCAAGCAGTTTTTCAGCTAGTGATGTATTCTTGTAATAGACAGCGTAGTGGAGAGCACTGTTACCCCGGACATCTACAATGTCTGGGTCAGCACCGTTCTCCAGCAGAAGGGTGGCGCATTCCTCTTCCTGACATTGCACAGCCTGTTGGAATTGCACCAAGAAACAGATCATAAATCCAAAGAATTCAGGCTAAACATCCCACAGGTTTCACCATCTATGTATTTTAATGACCTTCTCATTCCAAGTATTTTGCACGTATCAAGTACCAAGCCCATCTCATGCTGAAATCCTTAGCTGTTGCATACCTTCATCAGACCTGTGCACCTGTCACTGTCAATGGCGTTGACATCACACTTTCCCTCTATCAGGGTCATCACCACTTTCGGGTGGCCGTAAGCACAAGCGATGTGCAGTGCGGTCCTGTGAAAATGGAAGGGATGGCTTTTTTAGGATACAGCGTGACCTGCAAAATATAATCACTCAGTTCCTCTGTCTTCAAAATAAATATTTGCGGAGTGTTTTTCTAGCACCCTAACCTACAGTACCACATAGTCTGGGCATGGTGGTGAATGAAGTGAAAGCAGAAGGATCAGAAGTTGAGGCATCCTTGGCTGTCTAGCAAGTTTGAGCATAGACTGGGCTACAGGAGACATCACCTTAAAGAAAAAAGCTTAACTATTTCAGCTTCTGCAGAAGTTATAGTCTTGATTGTTATTGATCATCGTATCAATGAAAGGACAGTGTATTTGGTTAAAAGGTGTGTGTGTGTTTGTGTACGTGTGTGTATGTGTGGTGTGTGTGCCCATGTGTGTCTCCATGAGTGTGTGTGTATGGTGGTGGTGGGGTACTTAAAGTATTGTGCAGAGCAGTTTTTGTTAATTTGACAAGAGCTAGAATTATCTGGAACCAGAATCTCAATGCAGAAAAAGTCCCCATAAGATCTGGCCTGTAGGCAACTTTGTGAGCTGGGAGATATATGAGTTAATAAATCCTTTCTCCCCTAGTTGTTTTTGGTCATGGTGTTTATCTCAGCAAGAGGAAGCCAATGACAGGCATTTGAGGCAGGCGCTCTCTGACTGAGCTCTGCCCCGGATCAGGGCGGATAATCTGGATGGAAGAAGGTGTTCTTTGTAATTTGCTCCAGTTGGGTTTGTACCCTGCCTTAGGCTCTGTTACTTACTATCTATGTCTTTCCTTCCTGGGCCTCAATTTTTCTATCAGTAAAATGGGCATTGAAAATTGTAGCTGGGTAACAGTCCTCTGAGCAGCTTCACCCAGCAGCTGGTGGAAACAGACCCACAGCCAAATAGTAGCTGGAGCTCAGGAAGTCTTGTGGAAGAGTAAGGGAAGGATTGAGAGAGCCAGAGGGGTCAAGGACACCACAGGAGACCTACAGAGTAAACTAACCTGGGCCCATGGAGGCTCACAGAGATTGAACTACCAACCAAAGCACACACATGGGATTGACCTAGGTCCCATACATGTGTAGCAGATGTGGACCTTGGTTTTCATTTGGGTTTCCTAACAACTAGAGTGGGGGCTGTCTCTGACTCTGTTGTCTGCCTTTGGATCCCTTTCCCCAAGCTGGGCTGCCTTGTCTGGCCTCCGTGGGAGAGGATGAGTCAAATCTTATTGTGACTTGATGTTCCAGGGAAGGTTGGTACCCATGAAATGTGTGTGTGTGGTCCCTTCTCTGAGGAGAGGGAAAGGGGAGAATGGGAGTGTAAGGGGGATGGGAGGAGAGGAGGGGGCTGCAATTGGGATGTAAATAAATAAATAAATAAATAAATAAAGAAAGAAAGAAAGAAAGAAAAACTAAAAAGAAAATAGTAGCTGTATCCTAAGACCCCAGGATGATGAGAATTCCTATGAAATAGTTTTAAGTTTCTAGTACAAATAACAGTTGAGATGTTGACAGATATTGTAATTATCACTGCTGTGACCACTGAGAATGACAATGTTTCCAATAATTAGCAGAATCACCCCCATTCTGCAGGTTTTAAGGATTGTCTCACTCTGTCTAAAACACTCTCAATAAAGCCCACAATATATTCCCCTTGCTTTGAAAGACATTAAGTGTTAGCAGAAATATCAATTCAAGCACACAACACAAAAGCTCTCATAGAAGTGAGAAATCTTGCCTGAGCAGGGTTCGTAGTCTTATTCCTCCCAAGGATTGTTGTAATGGTAAGTGTTTGCTATAACTTTAATTCATGTTCATTGTCAAAGTCAAGGTACGTAACTTCTTTCAGAACAAACTGTACACTACTTTCAAGAACAGGACTCTGTAAAGGCTAAAATACAGACTTAATATAGGTTTATCTTCTAGTTTATGAAACTAAGTTATGAGCAAGCAGAGAGAACTGTTTGCTCTGAGAACTGGAGCTGTAACTACATAAGGAAAACAAAAGATGCAGTATGTTTTAACTGCGTGAAAATAATAACTTGTCATTGCTTTGGCTGGTAAAAGAGCAGATATTTTTGCATATATAATGTGTGTGTGCGAGTGTTTGACCTTCCAAACTGACATTCTTCTTACTTTATGCCGTCTCGACCCATTTCTATGCTATTGCCCAAGCTCCCATCTTTCTCTAGCTTATGCATGCACTGAGGTTTAAAATGTGTTCTGTGGCTTATTTTTAAACACATGCCATTTTAAATGATGATGAGAAAACAAATTGTATGTAAGCTCCATTATTTCCTAAAGATATTTCATATATGGTGGGGTACATAAAAATCCCTTGTCTTACCAGGGCCACTAAATATTTTTCCTATGTCCATATAAATATTTTTCATATGTCCAAGTTGTAGACTTCCAAATCTGTACTTTACTCATAAAGCAAGGGCTTGGAGTAGAGTGCTTTTACTAGCTCAGCAAGGCCCTGAGGGCTATTCACGGCAAAAGTAAGTATGAATAGTTAAGAGTTCAGTGCTTTCCTTGACTTGAAAAAAATTCTCTATAAAATGAAACTACATTTTCCATGTGCGACATAAGTAGCTTTTGTTTTGTTAAGATTTATTTAACCAGATCTCATTATAGATGGTTAGGGGCCACCATGTTGGGAATTGAAGTCGGGACCTCTGCCAGGGCAGCCAGTGCTCTTAACCCCTGAGCCATCTCTCCAGCTCCAGACAGAAGCAGTTTTTGTGACTGGAGGCTTTCTTTCATAAACCCCACCTCCTCCACACCCTCCCTTCCCTGGGCCCTGCCACCTCTTCTTCTTGTCTCTGTCGTTCACACCATGTTTCCCAAGCAGGAGTTTCCGCACTCTGATTGCATCCCCGACACGCGCAGCCTTGTGGATCTTTCTCAGATCCTTGTCTCTAAGGTGGTACTTGGGCGAGAGGAGGATATTGGCACTCTCAAACCCTGTACCCAAGAAGTGCCGCTGCTGATTGCGCAAGGATTCCAAGAGCCGCCGGCTCTTCTTGCAAGATAAGCCAGCCACTTTGGACATGGCCGAGGCTGCTGGACACAGAGGCCCCTTCACTCTGTCTTCAGTGTCCCACCCATGACCCGACGCTTCTGGAGAAGCCAACAGCCAGAGGGCGTGCCCGGATGCCAGGGAATCCCAACTGAGAAGCTCTCTGGCTTGGGATTGGTTAAAGGCTAGCGGTTGCCTAGCAACGGCGTAAACGCATCTGCTCTAGTGCTCCGCCAAGCAGCAAATGGTGCTCGGTGAGCCTGGGTGCCAGTCAATGAGAGATGTTCAGATATCTCGACTATGAGACACAGGCTTTCGGAAACACTGAACCTGACGACGCCCTCTGCAGGAAACTAGAATAGGAAGAAGAGAATCCACCTGTGCTGTCATCCAGGCCCTGGTTGTCGGTGGCCACCCCACGTGTGGGACAGCGTGCTGGTGGCCACAGGAGCACACGGCCAGGAGCACTGGTCAGATTCTGCACAGACAAGGGCGACAACTTGGGGGGCTGGAACTGCAGGCCTGGAGGAAACCGTCTGACCCTAGGTGTGTCTCCACACAGCCCAGAGCAGGGCTCACTGCCTTAAATGACATGTCCCCATCAAATCCCTCCCCTCAGAGCTCGGGAAACCCTGTGGAAAAGGAGGTAGAAAGAGTGTAAGAGTCAGAGGGGAAGAAGGACACCACCAACAACCAAAAACAAAACAAAACAAAACAAAACAAAACAAAACAAAACAAAACAACAAAACCCCCTTTAGGTCAACATGAGCAAAGCTCTTCTGAACTCACACAGAGGCGCGCGCCCAGGGCCTGCGTGGCTCTGCACCAGGTCCTCAGTGTGTGACGGCTTTCAGGTTAGTGTTTTTGTGGGATTCCTGAGTGGGCAAACGAGTGGGTCTCCGACTCTTACGTCTTCTTCTACGCTCTCTTCTTTTTGTTGGTTTTGCCCAACTTCTATGTGATAGTTTTTGTTTTATCTTATTTTTGTTATATTTTAAAAAAAAAATGAATAAATGAAACCCTAGCTGGTTGTGTAGGAGTAGGAGAGGATCTGGGAGGACTTGGGGGAGGGAAAGAATCTGATCAAAACATATTTAAATTTAAAAGTTGTCTTAAATAATAAAAATATAATAAAATTATTCCCTTAAACTGAATTTCTTTGGTGTTTGTTTTAATGCTTCCCTGTTCATTTTTGATTCTGCTAATTTGGGACATTTCTGTCTTTTGATTATGTAGGGTCAAGGCCTTATTAGTCTTGTTTATTTTCTCAAAGAGTCAGCTCTTAGATTCATTGATTCTTTTGTTTCTATTTCATTAATTTGTGCTGTTTTGTTTTTTTTTAAAGTTGCTTGCTGTCCACTGGATTTGAGTTTATGTTTTTGCAACTCCTTGGGAAGTAGTTTATTTGTGCCCTTTCTGGTTTTTCAATGTTGGCATTTAGAGCTATAAGTTTCTTTTATAGGAGTGCTTTTAACATGTCCTAGATTTTTTTTTTTTTTTTTTTTTTTTTGTTTCATGTTTTCATCTTCATTTCGTTCTGGGAATTAAAAAAAGAAAAAAGATTTTTTTTTGATTTTTTTTTCTTTGAGTCATTATTCAGTAATAAATTGTTTAATCTCCATGAGTTTGTGTACTTACTGGGGATGTGTTTGCTGTCAGCTTTAAGTTCTATTGTCAGATAGGATACACAGAGTTATTTCAAAATTTTCTGAATTTGTTTTGTGTCTCAGGATGTACTCTATATTAGGGAGTTTCTGGGTAGTATATATATTGTTTCTTGTTTGGGAGTAATATTCTGTAAGTATGTGTGAAGTCCATTTGATGTATAATGTCATTTAATTCTGACAGTTTTCTGGTTTTGTCCAGGTTTATTGGAAAAGGTGAGTTATTGAAATCACCTATTACTAATGGGTTCAAATTAACCCATGTCTTTAATTCCAGTGGCATGTTTTTTATGAAGTTATGTGATCCATAGTGTGGGGCATATATGTTTAGGATTGCAACATCTTTTCTTCTTCCTCCTCTGCTTCTTCCTCTTCCTTTTCCTCCTCCTCCTCCTCCTCCTCTTTGGTTTTTTTGAGACAGGGCTTCTCTGTGTAGTCTTGGCTGTCCTGGACTCCCTTTGTAGACCAGGCTGGCTTGAACTCTAAGCGATCTGCCTGCCCCTGCCTCCCTGAGTGATTTAATATCTTCTTTATTAATTGTTCCCTTGATTAGAATGAAGACTCTTTATCTTTCTAATTAGTTTTAATTTCTAATATTTCTAACATCTGTTTTGTCAGATACTAAAGTTGCAATGCTTGCTTCCTTCCTGGTCCCACTTGGAGTAGCTTTTAGTGCCTTTTTTTTTTTAACTGTTTAGAAAAAAAATTTGAATATGCAAAAGGAAAATTTAGAGATAACACCCAATAAAGCACAGAAGATCCTTTCTGAGGTGATGGGAATCCCAACAGGTGTCCCTGAATAGTGCTGAGTGCCACATACAAGCATGGGTCTCGGCCTCTGCTCTCTGAGTTCACGGTGCTGTAGAAAACCTGTGTGGGTGGCAGAGACATTCCTGAGGCAGAACAAATAGACCCACGGGGCAGCTCACCACCAGCATTTCCTAGCAGCAGGCTGAGAGTGTCTCTGTGTGAGTGATGTTGTCACTCTGGCATATTTAAAAACACTCACAGCGCTCTCTTGCCAAGGGCTGAGAGCATTCCCTTTCATTCATCCAATTTGCGTATTTAACATGACCAGATGGGAGGCACCCGGGCAACATTAACTTGGGACATCAGTACCAAGATAGTTCTGCCAGCTGGAGGAACCACCTGCTGCTGCCTCCCAGAGGTCTTTTTTTTTTTTTTTTTTTTTTTTTGGTGTTTCAATGACAGGATTTCTCTGTGTAGCCTTGGCTGTCCTGGACTTGCTTTGTAGACCAGGCTGGCCTCGAACTCACAGAGATCTGCCTACTTCTGCCTCTCCAAGTGCTGGGAGCTTTCAGGCGTGCACCACCATGCCTGGCTCAGTGCTGCCTATTTTTAAAGCTGAGTTTCTTGTATACAACAGAAAGATGGATTTTTGTTTCTTAATCGGGTCAGTAAGCCTGTGTCTTTTAATTGAAAAACCAAGGACTTGAATATTGAAAGTTATGTCTGAAAGGTATGTGTTGACTGCGTGTTTTTTTCTTCTTTTTTTGCTGTTTGTGTTCCTAGTTATACTTTGTGTTTCAGCAATTACAGCTTCATTTCTTTTCTTTTTACATTCTCTTGGGTATGCTCATTCCTGCATAGAGTTAGTCTCCTGGATATTCTTTTAGCCTGCTTGGTTCATGGAAGGTTTTTCTTTCTCCTTCAATTACAGCAGATGGTTTTGCAGAATACCGTATTCCAGTTTGTCAGTCATGATTTTTTTTTTTTTTTAGAACTTGAAGTATATTGTACCAAGCTCTTCTGTCTTTGATTTTTCTACTGGGAAATAAGCTGTTAACATTGCAGGTTTTCCTTTATATGCCATTTTTTTTAATTTTAATTTTTCTTGCCTCTTGCACCTTTCAATACTTTGTTTGTTCTGTAAGCTGTGACATGCCATGAGGATTTTCTTGTGTGAGCTTATCTGCTTCTTGTCTATGTAGTCTGTATGCTGCGTGTACATGTTTGTGTGTGTCGATCCTTAGTTTGGGGCAGTTCACTTTTATGATCATATCAAAGATCTAGTCTTTGCCATTGACCTGAAGTTCTTCTCCCTCATCTATGTCTATAATTAGAAGATTTGGTCCCTTTCATGGTGTCCCCTGGTTCCTGTTTATTCCTTTCCTGTGCTTAATTAAAAAAAATGCTTCTATGGTCTAATTCCTCCATCCTTGAGCCCTGATAGTCTTCTACTTGAGCCTTTTACTTTGGAGGCTTCCCTTAACTTTTCTAGTTGGGTTATTGACTTTTTCATTCTATCTTCATTTCAGCTTCATCAATATTTCTATCTCTTCTATGGACTTTTTCTCAGCAATATATCTGTAGTTTCTTGGACATCACTCAGGTTTTATTGCTATCCTCTTGAAGTTCAATGAGGTTTCGCTTTGTTTCTTTTTTAAATTTCTTGATTTCTTTGATAAATTTTAATTTTGTGCCCTGGGTTCATGTAGGTAATTTGGGACTAGTGTGCTTGAACACAAGACATTCTGTTTTTGCCACTCATACTGTTTTTTGTTTTTGTGATGAGACTTGGGTATGTGGACTTTTTCCTTTGGCTCTGTGTTTGTTGTGAGATTCTGGTTTGTCTTAGGTTGGACCTGTGCAGGCCTGTGTGACTACAACCAGGCAGGAAAAGCTGGTACACGAGCTGTTTGTTTGGACCTAGGCCAGGCACAGCAAGGACACGAGCCTTGGTCTGGGTTACAACTCTAGGTGCAGGGAAGGTGGGGGAGCAGGTGGGAACAGGTGGAGAGAGTCACCAGGCAGAGGCAGAACAATGGAGTCTGAGGCCGCCAAGTATGGAGATGGCATCATGGAGTGGGTATATGGGGGAGGGAAGAAGTGACTTACCAGTCAAAGACAGCTCAAAACCAATGTTGGTTCATGGATTAAAAGTCTAGGGCTAGGTGCCCCCTAAATTGTGAGTTTTGTGTTGCAGACTATCTCTGGATGATTTTAGAGCAAATGGACTAAATTCTTATTGTAATACTAATATTTCATTCCAGATAGATGGCCAGAGACTCAGAGCTCCTCTCCTGTAGCACAAACATCATCTGGCTGTTTGTGCTTATTTGCAAGAATTAGGTATTAAAGAAAAGACATGACTCATGGCATTCCCTTGCTGCTGCTCTAGTGAACTCCTCAGACTTTGATTCAGGGTTCCCATGCCATCAGACTGAAAGCATTATAACACTAAAAAGTTCTCTTTGTGTTTATGTCTGACTGAGTGTATGAACATATGTCTGTGCTTTCTGCTTCCTTGTTCTGAGGCATTGCCTCTCCCTCAACCTGAGCTTACATTTTCTTGGCAAGACTGAAAGTCAGAAAGCTCCAGTGATCTTGTCTCAGTTCCCTTTAGATGTAGAGTTACAGGCATTTATGGGATGTCCAACTTTGTTACGTGTGTTCTGGGGTTGGAGCTTTGTGCCTTAGCATTGTACAGCAAGTGGTCTTAACCACTGGGCTATCACTCTAGTCTCTTTAAAAATTATTATTTAGTTGCACATCAGTGTTTATTGCGGCATTTTTTCACAACTCCTGAACACCCACAACAACAGAGAGAGAGACCAGGAAAATGTGGTAATTATATAAAATGGAATGTTTCCAGCCACCAAGAAAAACAAGTTTACATTACTTGCAAGAAAATGGACACAAATGGAGATAATCATATTAAGCAAATTAAGCCAGTCTCATAGAGACAAATATATTCTCTCATTTTGGGGTCCTAGATTTCATATAGCAGTTTTCACATAAAACTGCTCATGTATATATAAAATGACAGCAGAAGTGAAATGTCCATAGGAACAAAGGTGACAAACAGGAGTGGGAAGAGATGAAAAGGGTTGAAGGGGGAGACTATGCTCAGCAAAAAAAAATGTATGTCTGTATGAAAATAAAAAACAATAAATAAAAATAAACAAAAATTTAAAAATAATAGCTTAAGCAAAAATAAAAGCTTATTGTGCTTTTTCTAAACCACCCTGCTCCATCCTCTGAACTCATAAAGACTGAACGTTTCAATCTTGGGTAACAGACAGAAAATCTGAGGTTGAGAGACAGTAAGGAAAGACCCAAGATAAAGAAGCTGGTCAGCATCACAGCTAAGGGTTTGGCTCAGGTCACAGGATTTGAAGTGACTTTCAGAGCTGTGCTTGGAAGGCAGAAGGAGAATAAAGTGCTAACTTTTAAGTTTAGAAATAGGGCAAAGTGAATCTTTACAGTTCAGATAACCTCTCATTCATCCGAACTTTCAAAGACTGCAAACTATCTCCCTTAGGGTTTTTATTCACGTATGCATATAAAAAGACTTTTATGTGCTCAGTGCAGAAAGAGGGTCACTGCCTGGATTGCAATCTACAGCAGCTTCATTTCCTGAAAAGTTCTTGTTTTATCAGTATTAGCAAAGGTCAAAAAGATTTGTTCCAGGGTTACTTGTTTGACAGAATAGTCTTCTAAATTGAATAGCACTTTAGCTTTCTCCAAAATTTCAAACACCTTAAAAACAAACATACAAAGGCAAAGTTAACTCATAGTATTTCTTGGTAATCCTTTCCCCACTCCACCTTCCCCAACCAAGACACAAAGACAAGAGAAGCCAGAAGGCAGAAGGGAAGGTTGGTTGAGAAATAGATAGGAAACAGCTCTCCCGCTTCCACGCCGTTCTGCTTTCACATGCTTTTTAGACAGACTCTCTACATGTAGCCCAGGCTGGACTCAAATTGGAGATTCTCCTAACTCAGCCTCCAGAGTCCTGCCCAACCACACCTACTTAACCATCATCATTCTCTTGCTGAACAATACATAATAATATAATTTAGGGGTCAGAAGATTCAATCAATTAAATTCAGGAGGCCTTGGAAAAGTAGCAAAGTTTCTAATTCTCTTCTAATTAGATTCTCATTCCATATGCACGAGTCCCAATGTTTTCTATTTGCCCTTTTTAACACATTAGACTGGCGTGAATTTCACAACTACCTTTGCCCAGCAGATTTCCTTGCTTGGAATATAGTAGCCAACAATCCCTTGAAATTCCTGGTTTTTGATGTTACCTAAGAAGAGAAAGATTTTGACAAGTGAGTAATAGAGAGGATCAAAGTGTTTCTATTTAATTCAAAAAAGGTACAGTACAGTATTGTTTCATAGTGTTGTCTGGCCTGCTATGTAACCCAGGCTGATCTTGAATTTATGGCAAATTAAATGCCTCCGTCTCTCAAGTTCCAGGATTGCAAGTGTGCTTTGGACCCTATCTGGCAGTTTTGAAAAACTCCTATGTAATTGCTATTTCAATTGTCCCCACAAATGCAACATAAAACGTGTGCAATTAATATCAACTATGATATAATCATCAAGATTTTGAACACTACAGGGATGACCTTAATTATATCAATAGATTTACCTTCCTTATAAAATGCTGCCTTGTTACTGATAGTTTGAAAAATTGCAGAGGGTTGGCTCATTAACTCTGGAAAAATTCATAGCTCACACAATCAGTTACAAAACCTGAGATTTATATGAGTCCTAGTGTTTGGCAGAAATACTGTAACCACCTCTAATTAGGAGGATGCAATCATGTTTATTATACTTGGGAATCACTGCAAGTGTAATTAACTGGGATTAAAATGTTTTAAAGACAAGCTAAAATAAATGTCAGTAAGAATGGCATTTTAAGCTCTTTTTAAATTTTTATTTTTTTATTAATTACAGTTATTCACATTGTATCCCAGCTGTAGCCCCCTCCCTCAGCCCCTCTCAATGCTTCCCTTCCTCCCTCTTCTCCTCCCATGCCCTCCCCATGTCCAATGATAGGGGAGGTGCTCCTTCCCTTTCATCTGATCCTACCCTATCAGGTCTCATCAGGACTCGCTGCATTGTCTTCCTCTGTGGCCTGGTAAGGCTGCATCTCCCTCCCCCCCAAAAAGGGGGGGAGGTGATCAAAGGGCCAGCCACTGAGATCATGTCAGAGTCAGTCCCTGTAGGGGTTCTATCTCCATGAAAGGTCCTTGGATGGAGTATCAGTCTCAGAAAAGATCCCTGATCCCAGATTTTTTTTCCCCTCTCCTCGTGGTACTCTTGTCCCCTCCAGGTCTCTCTATCTCCTCCTTCTTTCATGAGATTCCCTGAACTCTGCCCAAAGTTTGGCTATGAGTCTCAGCATCTGCTTTAATACTCTGCTGGGTAGTCTTTCAGAGGCTCTCTGTGGAGGCTCCTGTCCTGTTCCCTGTTTTCTCCCTCTTCTGACATCCATCCTGTTTGCCTTTCTGAATGAGGATTGAGCATTTTACCCAGGGTCCTCCTTCTTTAGGAGCTTCTTTAGGAGCACAGATTTTAGTATGATTATCCTATATGTCTAATATCCACTTATAAGTAAATATATACCCTGTGTATTTTTCTGCTTCTGGGATACCTCACTCAGGATGATCTTTTCTAGTTCCCACCATTTGCCTGCAAATTTCATGATTTCATTGTTTTTAATTGCTGAGTAGTACTCCACTGTGTAATGTACCACAATTTCTGTATCCATTCCTCAACTGAGGGACATCTGGCTTGTTTGCAGATTCTGGCTGTTACAAATAAAGCTGCTACGAACATGGTTGGACAAATGTCCTTGTTGTATACTTGAGCCTCTTTTGGAGATATGCTTAGGAGTGGTATGGCTGCATCTTGAGGAAGCGCTATTCCTAATTGTCTGAGAAAGTGCCAGATTGATTTCCAAAGTGGTTGTACAAGTTTACATTCCAACCAGCAATGGAGGAGGGTTCCCCTTTCTCCACAATCTCTCCAGCATGTGTTGTCACTTGAGTTTTGATCTTAGCCATTCTCATGGGTGTAAGGTGAAATCTCAGGGTCAGTTTGATTTGCATTTCCCTGATGACTAAGGATGTTGAGCATTTCTTTAAGTGCTTCTCTGCCAAGAATGGCACTTTTTTGTAATGAATCCATACATAGAATGAAAAGTAGTTTTAAAGTCTTTAAGTTTTATTTTATTTTTGGTGTGAACTCTATCAAGGGTATGTATGGCAATAGAGTGGACTGCTGCTATGAAGAATCTATGTGTGTGTGTGTGTGTGTTTGTTTTTTTGTTTTTGAGCAAGTATGTCATGGAGCACAGGCACTGAGAACTCATTGCTTCACCCCACTTCCGTTTTGCCCTCCTTGCTTTCTGTTTGCAGTTGATGATGTGATTTCTCAGCTCCCTGCTCTGGTTATCTGTGGCCGTGCTGGCCCAGGCATTACAGATTTTGACCCTCTGGAGCCATAAGACAAAACAAACTTTTTCCTAGAAGTTGCCTTAGTCATAGTAATTTATCAGGGTGACACATATTAACTAACACGTGAAGCTCAGTGACGCAGAGTAAGGTTAAATACACACAATGCCTAATACTGTAGATGTCATCTGTGTTGTGACAACTAGTTTTCTCTTCCGTAAAGGTAACCACTTTCGTGGATGAGCACCTATGGTTTCTATGGTTAAGCATCTCTTTGCTTTCTTTGTTTTATTATTACTTAAATATGGACTCCTAAGTATAATTGCTTTGCTTTGAATTCTGTGCTTCACATGAAGACACACATACACTATATATTTTTGTTCATATATTCTTAAAAATGTTGTCATTTGTAGTTTATATCATTAATTTTCATTACTCCCAAGTCTATCGTATAGTTATTTCTACTATTGTGGGTATACAGAAGGGTATCTAGACTTGTGGACTATTCCAAATGATCCCATCAAACAGTGAACTTGTGTCAATAGGCAACTGAAGAAATAACAGAGTGTGACTGTTAGTCTAGTCCATAAAGGCTCTGTGTTCTTCATCTCAGGGTCTTTACTGTCATTTTACGTGAGGGAAGCTAGCTACCACGTTGTGATGATAAGATTTCTATGTGTCAGGGAACTATCAACAGCTATGTGGGTGAGTCTATTTCTTCGTAGATCCTCCAGGCCCGAGATGTCAAATGATTAAACACCATAAGGGACCCTAGACCAGAGCCACTCAAGCTGAGGTGTGGAAATTATGACATAATAGATGATAACTATTGTTTTAGATTGTTAGTTTTTTTGGTAATTTGTTACAGCAGTAAATATATATTCCAGCTCGGAACCATTACATAGAATTTTGTTTTGGACATTTCCTAAATGCCTCCCAGTATTTGTGTGAAATTAGTTTCTAAGAGTGCATTTCTGGGGTAGAAATTTAGTATCTTCCACAATACTAGATATCACAAAATAATTTCAATTATTTTTCCATCCAGTCAGTCATGGATAAGCATGCTCCATCTATTCCTACTGTGCTAGCCCTTGGAGTGTTCATTCACCTACAGTTTAACTAGCTTGATGATATTTGCGTTTCATCGAAAGCTTTAGTTTGTATTTCCTAAATGACAAATGCTTATCACTTTATATATGAACTGAATGCTTTGCTTACTTTTATGGTATAAAAATCGCTCCCTCCAAAGTCTCAATTTCTAGACTGTCGACGATATCAAAATGACCACAGTCTATGTCTAGCCTGCCTTCTGATAATGCCCAGTCCTGTTGCTGGCACTGGCTTCTTTCTGCCTCTTTATATTCTAAGCTTCCTGGAAGACACTGTCGCTCCATTTTTGTCATGATATTATCTGTGTGTTTTCACTCTTTCTTTTCTATGTGTATTATTATTATTATTGTGTGTATATGAAATCTGGAGATTCAAAACTAGGCTGCCATAAACATTTTCTATACTATAATTATTTTGTCTTAATGAACATAATTTTCACTTGCGAAGATTTAATTCATTGTTTTTTGCAAATCTGATCTGTTTCTTTTTTCATAAAACCTTTTAACCAAAGCATCATATATGCAAAATTTTGGAGACAGAGTCTCTCTATATAAGCCTGAAACTTTCTATGCATACCAGAGTGGCAACATACACATAGAAATCCATCTGCTGCTGTACCCTGACTTCTGGGATTAAAGGCATGTGTTACCACACCCAGGCCACAAATAATGGTTTTAAATCTTGTACGTAATTTTAATGAACATATGTAGACATTTCTACAGATATTTTAGGAGTAAAATAAGAGGTCATAGCTTACAATTCATCTTATGAGAGGAGATAACTTTGATCCCCAAATTAAGCAATACTAGTGACAAGAAAGAAAAAATTTGACTAATACACTTCTGAGCACAGATGTATGAACACTAATCAAATACTGGCAACTTGAATCTATAAATATTTAAAAAGAGAACACATCATAAGCAAGTGAGATATATTCTAGGAATTAATATTAAAAATCAACCAACATAATGGTTCATAATAAAAAGAAAATATACAAGTATTTTAAAATATGTATGAAATAAATATAAAATTCAACACATAATTAAGATTCACAGTAACTTAGAAAAAAAAAAAAGAACATTTCAGCAGTGTACCTTATCTGCTTTCCCTGACTGTGGTCCTGGAGACTGAACCCAGGCCTCACACAGTACACAAGCACTGAACCATCAGGCTGCCTTTCCAGTTCAGTTTTTGCCTTTTGTTTTGAGGCAGAGTTTCACTAAGTCACCCAAGCTGACCTTGAAACTTGCAGTTCTCCTGCCACAGTCCCCTGAGTAGCTGACTATCAGCGTTTTTCAATGTCTTGATCTCCAGTTAGAGCAATGGATTCATTAAATGCTCCAAAACTCAAGTGACAACACATGCTGGTGGGGATGTAAAAAGAGGAGAGCACTCTTCCACTGCTGGTGGCAGTGAAAACATGTACAGCCACTTTGCAAACCCATCTGGTGCTTTCTCAGAAAACTGGGAATAGCAGTACTCCAAGACCTGGTTATACCACTCCTGGACATAGACCTGAAAGATGCTCTACCATACCACAAGGACATTTGTTCAACTATGTTTATAGCAGCTTTATTCATTATAGCCAGAATCTAGAAACAACCCAGATGTCCCTCAAATAAAGAATGGATACAGAAATTATGGCACAGTTACACAATGGAATACTATTCAGCTATTAAAAACAAAGAAATCATGAAGTTTGCAGGCAAATGGGCAGAACTAGAAAAGATCATCCTGAGAGAGGTAACCCAGAACTAGAAAGACAGGCATGGTATATACTCACTTATAAGCTGACATTAGCCATATAATACAGGATAACCATGCTAAAATCTACAACACCTAAAGAAGCTAAATATACAAGGAAGACCCTAGGGAGGATTCTTAATTCTCATTCAGAAGGGCAAATAGAATAGACATTGGATGTGGTTAAAGAGAGGGAACCGGATGGGAGCCTACCATAGATGTCCTCTAAAAGACTCCACCCAGTAGTGGATTGAAGCAGATGCTGAGACTCACAGCTAAACTTTGGGTAGAGTGCTGTGAATCTTATGGAAGATTGGTGGTGGTGGTGGTGGTGGTGGTGAAATAGAAGAGGACAGTAATACCACAAGAAGACCAACAAAGTCAACAAATCTGGGCCCACTAAGGCCTGCAGAGACTGATGCACCAACCAAAAACCATGCATGGAGAGGATCATGACATGCTGCTCAGATGTAGCCCATAGGCATCTCAGCCTTCATTTGGTTCCCTAGTAAGGGGAGGTGGGGTTATCTCTGACATGGACTCTGTTATCTACTTTTTGATCACTTTCCCTTGGTGGGGGAGCCTTGGAGGCCACAGAGGAAGATAATGTAGCCAGTCCTGAGGAGACCTGATAGGCTAGGGTCAGAGGGAAGGGGAGGATGACCTCCCCTATCAGTGGACTGTGGGAGGAGCATGAGAGGAGAAGAGGGAGGGTGGGACTTGGAGGGGCCTACAGCCGGGATACAAAGTGAATAAATTGAAATAAATAATAAATAATTAAAAATTAAAAAAATGGAGCACACATCTATACAGAGACTCCTCAATAGAGGAAGCTCACATGGCTGAGAAGCACTTAAAGAACTGGTCATCATCTTTATCTATCAGGAAAATGTGAATCAAAACTACTTTGAGATTCCATCTTACACCTGTTAGAACGGTCCTGATCAATAACACAAGTGACAGCTCATGTTGGCAAGCATGTGGACTAAGAGGGACACTCATCCAATGCTGGTGGAGTGCAGACTTGCAGGCTTTATGGAAAACAGGATGGCAGTTCCTCAGAAAACAAGGAATCAATCTACTTCAAGATGTAGGTGTACCACTCTTGGGCACACACCCAAAGGCACACACCCTACTACAAGGCACTTGTTCAACCACATTCACTGCTGCTTTGTTTATAATAGCTAGTACTTGGAAACAACCTAGATAACTCTCAACAGAAGAATGAATAAAGAAAATTTGGTACATTTACACAACAGAATATTACTTAACTGTTTAAAAAATAACATCATGAAGTTTGCAGGCAAATGGTGGGAACTAGAAAACATCATCTTGAGTGAGGTAACCCAGAATCACAGAGATAAAAATATGGTATGTATTCACTTCTATGTAGATATTGGCTATTGAATAAATGATAACTCAGCTATAATTTGTAGACCCAGGGAGGTAAGGCATAGAGGAAGGGACTAGGACATGTATCACCCTGGGAGAAAAAAATGGAATAGATTTTATGGGTGGACTGGGTGCTGGGGTGTGGGAATGGGGGATCAGGTGGGAAGGGAGAAGATGAAGTTGAGGGAAGGGATGTGGGGAGAGACAGCTAGAATTAAGGGACCTTTGATGGCTGGAACGAAAACCAGTGAAAACTCCTAAAATATGTGAAGGCAATTCTAATGAAGTCTTCAAATAGTGAGGGGAGACTGAGTCAAACTGCCCATTGCCATTTCTTGCCACCAAACAAAGCTTTCAATAACTGGTCTGGTTATGACCTTTTGAGTTCTTGGCCAAAGTGATCCCATGGAACTTCCCAAACAATTCAGACTGTTGCCAAGACATTAGGTTGTTCTCCAAAAACGGACAGCAAGGCCCCATTGCTGAAGACAAACTTTACACAACTCATTTCACAAGCAAAAGAAAAACGTAAACACTAACCCAGCCACAAAACCCTTCGTCTATGTTGCTGTCCTGCCTGAGAATGTGCTAGAGCAACCGCGGCACAGGGCTGTGGGAATCACCAACCAATGTCTGATTTGACTCAAGGCTCACTCCATCGGACTGAACCTGTGCTGGCCAGTCTTGTGCCAGCTTGACCCACAAACTAGAATTATCTGATAGGAGAGAAACTTAAGTGGGAAAAATGCCTCCATAGGATTCGGCTGTAAGGCATTTTCTTAATTAGTGATTGACTGGGGGGGGGGGGTCTAGCCCATTGTTCGTGGTACTGTCTCCTGGGCTGGTGGCCCTGTGTGCCATAAGAAAGCAGGCTGATCAAGCAACGGGGAGGAAGCTGGTAGGCAGCACTTCTCCATGGCTTCTGCATCAGCTCCTGCCTCTCAGATCCTGCCCTACTTGAGTTCCTGTCCTGACTTCCTTCAATAATAAACAACTATACGGAAGTGTAAGCCAAATAAACCCACCTTTCCCCAACTTTCTTTTGGTCATTTTGTTCTGTTATAGCAATAGAAACCCTAACTAAGACAGAAACCCTAACTAAAACCCTAACTCAACACTGTTTGGGTGACCAAGAACTAGAGACTAGATAGCCCAGAGACTTAGAGAAAACCAGATATTACTGATCTTAAAAAATGTTAAGATACTAAGATAAAATGATTCATAATGACATTTTGCTATAGTCATAGGTTAGTGGTGCCTGGCTCAGCCATCATTAGAGAAGCTTTCTCCTGCAGTAGATGAGAGCAAACACAGAGACCCTCAGCCAGACATTCAGCAGAGAGTAGAGACTTCGGAACACTCAGTGCTAAATGGGATGTCTTCATGAAATCCCTCCCTGCAGAGGTCAGGGAACTCTGAAGAAGAGGAGGTGGAAAGAGTGTAATGGCCAGAGGGGAGTGAGGACACCAGGAGAACACGGCCCTCTGAATCAAGTGAACAAGGTTCAATGAACTCACAGAGACTGAGGCAGCCTGCACAGGGCCTGCATGGTCTGCAGCAGGTTCTCGGTGTACATAGTATAGCTTCCTGTTAAATATTTTTTTTATGGGACTCCTGAGTGTGTTAAAAAGTGGGTCTCTGATTTTGCTTTCCCTTGGGGGCTCTTTTACTTTTGTTGGTTTGCCTTGTCTAACCTTGATGTTATGGTTTTTGTTTTAACTTATATTTTATTTTGTTGTTATCTCTTAAAATCTTGTTCTTTTCTAATGAGAGATAGAAAGAGAATAGATCCAGATGGGAGAGGAGGTGGGAGAGGGTAGAACTTGGAGAGCAGAGGGACAGGAGGCTGCAATCAGGATATAGTATGAAAAAAGAATCTATTTTCTATAAAAGGGAAAATAAAAAAATTCTACATATTAATGAATATGAGCAATTTTAGTTTACTGATTATTTCAAAGAACTAGTTGAGAATCTCTGTTTTTCAGTGAAAATTTCTTGGCAAACATCAGAGATAAATTCATAGAACTTATTAAAATGAGTTTAGTATAAGGGTTCAATAAATATGAACAATTCAATGAAAACTATAATTAAAAACATGTAGCAGAAAATGAACATGATTTAATAGTCACAAATTCATTACACCTATGTTACCTGGGAAAGTTGATTTAATGAATTTCTTGAACTCTGACACTTTATCTTCATCCTTAGCAATGTTGATCTTTACTGTTAGAGTGTATACATGACCAAACCTCTTTCTGACATGCTGGGGGCTGCCCAGGCATGTAAACCTCCCTTTCACCATGATGGCCAGCCTAGAACACAGAGCCTCACACTCTTCCATTCTGGGAGGAAAGAGAAGATATGTTTGAGGATACTCAGAGGATAACGTCAAACAGCTCACATTGAAAATCTCAGAACTGGAAGCCTTGGTATACTGATGGTCACCACTAACATCACGTTTGGAAAGAGGACGTTTGGAGATTTAAATCCTCATTAAGTTACCCAACTAGTATTTTCTCTCAGTTGATTCCATCAGTCAACTGAGCTCTCTCAGTTTGCAGGTTCACCCACAGTTGCTTCTCTGTAGTTCCTGTGTTTAGGTGAGTTTATCAACTCAGAGTCCTGGCTGAAATTAATTCCAGCGTAGACTCATTCCGGTCCCTTCTAGTTCCCAACCAAGCTTCCAACGGCTCTTACCTGTGGGAAGTTATGACGATAGCTTTACCAGTCTTACAGATCCACGTAACTGTGTCCCAGAGCAGATGCTGAGCTACTGGGTCCATGCCAGTAGATGGCTCATCCAGGAAGACAATTGAAGACTTTCCCATTAGGGCAATAGCTGTGCTTAGCCTACGCTTGCTTCCGGCACTCCATTATATGAAGAAGAAAAAGTAGTATATGTCATTAATTCATTCAGGATGCTGTGATAAGACTCAAAATTGATGGTGCAAGTGTGTGTGGGTGTTTGGATGTGTATCTCCATGGAGATATAGGGACTTTTTTTGTTTTGACTTTTTGCGACAGGATTTCTCTGTGTAGCCTTGGATGTCCTGGACTTGTTTTGTAACCAGGCTGGTCTCGAAATCACAGAGGACCTCCTGTCTAGGCCTCCCTGAGTGATGGGATTACAGGATGTGTGCCACCCCACCCGGCTGGACTCTTTTTTTTTTTTTTAATGCAAAGATTGTTCAGATATGTAAAAGGCTAACTAAATTCAAGTGGGATATGTTGCTGCTGGGCCTTGGCAGAGCGCTAGGTCATTTCACAGTCACTGCCACCATGTGAGAGAAGTAGAGGTGGGCTTTGTGGGCGTTCATTCTAAGCAGCAGGAGCACAAGATGGAGCACTTAACAGCAACGGCACAATGTCTCACCTGTATGTGTGGATAAACTGGTCCGCGACGGGTTCCAGGTGCACGGAGAGCAGAAAGGCTTCCGCATACTCATTAATGTCTTGCTCTGGGACACCCCACAGGCTAGCATACATGGTCAGCAACTCCCGGCCTGTCATGTGGTTCAGCACGGATTCAGTCTGAGGACAGTAACCAATTCTTGACCTAATCTGAATCCAAAAGGGTAATTGTGAGTAGGAGATCCATGTCCTCTCCTCCAGGGAGTATAAATCTCATAGGGACGAGGGACAAGACGTGAAGCTGTTTAACTCGCACTGCTAAGAAAGTTTGATGCCCCTACAGCTACCACTAAGAATGGTTTATTCTTTCACCTTCAGCATCTTGATTGATTGATTTTTTGAGACATGGTTTGTCTATGTAGCCCTGGCTGTCCTAGAACTCACTCTGTAGACTAGATCTGCTTACGTCTGCCTCCTGAGTGCTGGGATTAAAGATGTGTGTCACCACTACTCGCCTCAGCATTTTTTTTTTTAGATGGAATTCAGTGACATAAAATAAGGCATCACTAGCACTATCTGGAATTTCAACATATACACACATTACTACTATGTGTTTGTTAGATGAGATTGCTTATTCAAACCCTTGTTTGAGTGATTACGAGAGAGATTACTATGTTAACACCCTAATTAAAGTATTTTGTCTACAGCAATGGTCAGCTAACTTCTGCCAGATCAGCTCTCTCACAGACAGGAATTAGAAGCTGCCTATCAACACACACACTATATAGTATATAGTAGTATATATTTTTATGCGTTTAGCTAAGTTAATGCCAAAATAATTTTATCCAGATTTTCCCCCTAACTCTCCAATTTTCATGATTTCCTCTCCAGTTCGTTTATGAAGTATTTCAGTGTTAATAACCCACCAAAGTAATTCCATATTCCTTTTATCATACACATTACTGACAGACTATCTCATTTACTTTCGCAGTTTGTTTCATCTGTACTTTGATAGTTTGCAAATTCCTATCACTTTCCTATCACAGGTTTGTACTTGTTCATTATATGTTCCCTTTTAGCTGTATCATAGCTGCCTCAAGATTCAAATGGCCTCCAAACACGCTCTTTCAAGATATTCACTGTTTTGGTGATTGCCATCTTCCCCTTCAGAAGCTCACCACAGAAACCTGGGCACCATTTTTGCTTCTTTATTTCTTTAAAACTTACATCCAAACAGAACTAGACCCTTTCAATCTTTTCTATTTCTTCTCATAATCATTTTCCCTAATTAATTGTATTTCAACTTCTCTGTCAGAGCAGGTTAAATGCGATACCTGTTCTCTGTTAGGGCCTGTCTTTGTTACAAAGCTGAAGTCATTTTGTATTCAGTCTCCATCTTGATCATGAGGTAAAAATAAGTTCAAATTCTTAGGGTCTGCTTACTTGCCCAATAACACTGACAATAAATAATCCTAAAAGGTCAGATTAACCTCCTATCTTCCTGCGACACAATGATGTTATCACCGTGTTATCTGTGCACTTGCTTACACCTTGGATGCACTCTGAAAGGCCCCAGCCACCACCTCGGTTGCCTCACTGGGAACCAGTCAGTTGAAAGGTCAGCTATAAATGTAAGAGTGCTCTTTCTCTTGCCTCCTGTCCTTGGTGTTCCTATAAACAAGACGCTGTAAGGGCAGACCAACACTGTGGTTTGGCTCCCGAGCCCACTGTGTCCCTGATCACGGGCAGTCTTGGGGTATTGTGTTCAATAAGCTGTCCATATCTGATTGAGACCTGTGTCTGAGTGGTTTGTGTGGCTGTTCTTGGACTACAACATTCTCCTTAATTCCAGTTCGGTTCCAATTCTACTTACAGACACTTACTCTTTGTTTCACAGGATACTTTCCTTCTCTTAAACTCAGTATTGCATGGAGTCTGTCAGTTCTGAGAAATGAGGACTTCTGTACTAGGGCCCTTAGCTTCCCTCCCCTGTTCCTCAACAATTTGCCTGGCTATCTCTTCATCTAGACACTGGGTCATTGGATAAGAAGTGAAATACCTTTCTTAGATTTTCAGTGACACTATTGCCATCAATCCATGCAATTCCAGAGGTGATAGTCTCGTCTCCAGTCAGCATTTTGAATATAGTAGTTTTTCCGGCTCCATTTAATCCAAGCAATCCAAAGCACTCTGACTTCTGGACTACAAGGGAGATGTTTCTCACAGCCTTGACAACAGGACACTTAAAATAAATCTGAGAAAGTTAAAACATTAAAAAACAAAACAAAACAAAACAAAACAAAATAAAACAAAACCTCACGATGTACTGAGACACTGGTCATGGATCAACCACAGTATTCACCTCAGACTTCTGAAGCTAACAACTGTTGACAATCTCATGAGAGCACTTTTCCTTCCTGCCCTCTGCAGAACTGCAATTAACTAGTACGGCCACCAGTAAGTTCCAGGCAGGGAAAATGCTTAAACACCAAGGCAGCTAGCCAGTAAGTGACATTACCTTTGTAACTTCATGAAGGACCAGTGGGGTAGTCTGTAAACTGAGCAGCAGTGTGAAGACTTTTCTTCTTTCCTTCCTTATGTCTTCATCCTCATCTTCTTTGGTGCCCTGTTTAGACAATAAAACCTATATTTTTAAAGCAAGGAATACACATGTGGACACTCTATAGAGAACTGCCTTAAACCAAAAGCTGTAAGAAAGTTAACCTGTGGGTATAATCTAAAAGATATGAACAAACACTTGAGCAGTTTCTAAGACTTTTCTACCTGTTTCTTCAACTCTCACGTGCAAACATACTTCTGGCTGGCTCTAGTTTAGAAGAGTGTGGCAGCCGAGGAGAGTCAAAGAAAGACACAATTCTATGAAACTATTGTTATAAAGATGTTATGGGAGCCGGGGCAGCGAATGGTTACAAGGAAATGCTGATTTCTACCCTACACAGCAGGGTAGGTGCACATATATGGTTCTGAGGGCATGCACAAGGCCTGCACACACGCAAGCCAGACAACATCCCAGCATGGAGTGGGGAGGTGGCACAAAATCCCAAACCTGCCTGAAGAGCTATTGGTTACTGATAGCTGCTGGGAAAGGGATAATTAATTTTCTTGAAGAGTGTGAACCCTGGTAGGTTGACCGCACACCACTGGAAGGCTACACACCCAAGAATATTTGGGCAGGACAAATTGGACCCGGTGGCTTAAAAAAATAAGACGAGGACACAAAGTTGGATGGTATGGAGTAGGGGCTGGATCTGAAAGGAGCTGGGGGAAGGGAAGGAATATGATCAAAATATAATTATAAAATTCTCAAAGAATAAAAGTGTTTGTATAGTTAGCACGAGCAGTATATTCTTGCTAGAATAAAGACAATTATTTCAGTTGTAGCTAATCCAGAACAAATAACGTATTTCCTAGAAGACAGTGGATTCAAAAGTTTTGTCCTAAACTCAAACCAAGATGCTTATATCACAAATGAGCCACAGATTATTCTCGTGTAATCAAATAATATTTTCTTTAAAAAGTAATAGAAGTGAGAAAAATGTTAATTTGTATTTTCTGGCTGAATGGTGTGCTTTCTTTAAATTATATTTAAAGCCCAGTTGATTACTTACTCTCTTGCCTTTCCTGAGTGTACTGTACAAATAAAAAATAACTTTACGAAAGACAAAGTTCTTCAGGCTCCAGGAAACAGTATCCAGGGAGAAAAGCAAGAGGAGAAAAACTAAGCCCATGGTAGCCAGTGTGACCAGAAACTTCCCAATCCCGCGCTCTCCAAAGCCATACACATTGTTCTGTGTATCTGTGGATAAAAGAGACACAGTTGCCTTGCTTTAAAAAGCGGCACACTATCTAAAAAAGTGCCATGTAGTAAGTACGACATACAGGAAAAATTTTATTTTCTGTTTTTCGTTTATTGAGACACCTCATGTAACTGAGCCTGGCTTTCAACCTGCTGTGTAGTTGAGGATGATATGAGATCCTTGATCTTCTTTCTACCTCCCAAGTCCTAGGTTCATAGGCATGAACCTGTTCAAAATGAATTTAAAGTAGATTTAAGATGTACAGGATCTAGCAAATATGTAGCTGTCTTATTGTAGTTGATCTTCCTTGATGTGGTTATTTCTAGCTGTTATAACAAGTTGATCTTTTACTTATTTTCCCTTTAGCTTTTCTGGTTTCCTTTTTGGCACTGAGGACTGACCTAGGGACTCAGTAGTATAGCCAATGCTCTACCACCAAACTTTATCTGGCCCTTTCACCAGTGTTAGGAAGCATGTGATCTTACCACACATTTGATGAACATTTGACCTTATTCTCTGTGCAATTTTCTCACTTTTTTTTACAGAGCCCTTTGAAGCCAAAAGTCTTCAATTTTTATATGTTTATTTTTCCTTCTTTGTGTTTTTTTTGTGTCACATTCACTAAACTTAATCTCATGTAAAACTTTTATCTCTATATTTAGTTTGTATATACAGATGATTCGTGCACAGTGAGTTAAATTTTGTGTGTGTTACACGGTGAAGACCCAAGTTCACTTTTTTTTTTTTTTTTTTTTTTGCATATGGTTGTTTAGTTTTTCCAGCAGCATTTGTTAAACAGACTCTTCTTTATTTTTTTTCCTGAAAACTGAAATGACGACACATGCATGTTTTAACTTGCGGACTCTCCTATTCTCTGAAACTCTTCAAGCCACGCAGTGATAATGCAGTCAACGATACCCTTTCTTAATGTTTTCAAGCAATGCTTTATGTTTATCAGTGTAGAGTCTTTGGCTCTTTTAAAGTATGGTTTATATTTGTCAGGATAGAATCTTTGGCTAAATTTATTCCCAATATGCTGCTTCTGATGTTAATATCAATTAAGTTGTTTTATCTTCCTTTCAAACTGTTTATTTCTAGTACACAGAAGTATTTAGACTATTTTTATGTGTACTGATCTTACATTATGCATGTTTGCTAAATTTGTTCACCAGCCCAAACAGCTTGAATAGCTCAACTGGGATTTTCTACATAGCAGAACATGCCATTTATAAAAAGAGGTATTTTTCTTTGTTCATTCCCTATGAAGAACCTTTTATTTTTGTGTGGTTATTTTTACTTGTTAGAACTTACACTGTAATATTAAATAATAAGGGTGAAACAGCATTTTCTATCATTTCCCTGAAATGACTGAGAGTCTTTTTTACAGTTAGTATGACATTAGTTTTGGCTTTTCATAAAATTAGAATTTTATATAAATAAATAAAGAAATAGTCATTTTATATAGTTTTGTTTCAAACTTGTTGAGGTGTATGATATGGAATAATTTACTCCTGGTGGAGACAGATTGCCTACATGGGGTAAATTCTACTTTGCCATAGTTTAATGTGCTTCAAGAGTCAGCCATCTAGCATTTTGTTAAATTACAAATAAGTGGGCCTTACCATCAAGCTAGGGTGTGGTTCCTTCTCCTGTATCACTGGGAAAAATGTGAAAAATATCAGTGGTAATGATTATTATCTTTTAACGTATCATGGAATTTGTCTGTGAAGCCATGCAATCCTGGCCTTTTTCGGGGGGAGGAGCAAGATTTTGACAATGATTCAATATTCTTTCTACGTATGTATTCTGTTTCTGCTCTGGTTAGTTGGTAGGGGGAGGCTCCCTTATTGGAGGAGTAGGGGAGAGGGGTAGGGAAGTGGGAGGGAGGATAGGAAGTGAAGGAGAGGAGGAATAATCAGGATGTAAGATGAGTGAATGAATCAAAGAACTGAGAGTATCAATATCCTTGTATAATATAGATTTTTTGTTGTTGACAAAAAAAAAGCAAGAACTTGTTTTGATTCTCTTACATTTCTCAAGACTTTATGTGAACTATAATGTGATTTATTTTAGAGATGCTTCAATTGGCTGCTAAGGAGAATGTGTATTCTGTGGCTAGTTCATGAGAACATTATTGTATTTCTACTGTCACTAAATTAGGTTTTTGTTGATTGTTTTTTTTTGGGGGGGGTGGAGAGGTTGGATAAGCTATCAATAATAGTAGTGTTTTGAAGTCATTCGCTATTATTGAATCTGGACCAATCTGTCATCGCTATGTGTTTTATTTTTATGAAACTTTGATGCTTAGTTTAAATGTGTTTATTGTTGTTAGAGGTTTTTAATTGAAAATTTAACATTTATTTATTGTGTATGTATCTGTGTATATGTTTGAACCTGTTTGTCATGTCATGTGTAGATGTCAGAGAGTAACTTGAGGGAGTTGGTTCTTTCCTTCTTGGGAATCAAATTCACGTTGTTATGCTAGATGGTTAAGCACCTTTACCTGTGAGGCACCTTAGTACCCCTGTAGATCTTGGTGGTCTACTTCCTTTATGAATATGTAGTGGTTACATATGATATACATATCATATATGCACACATGCATATATATGTGTAAGGAGTACTTTTTGTTTAAAATGTACTATAAAAATAAAAATATATAACGTAGGTGGCTATAGACACTCTCGTCTTTAAATGTCTTTGGAAATGTTCAGAAGGCAGCTGCAGCCCTGAGAGAGACCCAAGCAGTTTGCCAGTGGCAATCCCTGAGTTGTTTTCTTAGGTATTTATCATTCCGATATAAACATTCAGCCACAATTTTGGGGAACACAGTCCATATCATCCATAAGCATGCCACTGACTTGTACTTTTTTTTTCTTATCAGTTACATTTTATTAACTCTGTATCCCAGCCGTGTCCCGATCCCTCATTCCCTCCCAGTCCCTCCCTCCTTCATCTCCACCGTGCCCCTTGCCAAGTCCACTGATAGGGGGGACCTCCTCCCCATTCATCTGATCCTGTTTTATCAGGTATCTTCAGGACTGGCTGCAAAGCTCTCTTCTGTGGCCTAACAGGACTGCTCCTCCCTTGGGGGGTGGGGAGGCCAAAGAGCCAGCCATTGAGTTCCTGTTAGAAATAGTCCTTGTTCCCCTCACTATGGGAAACCAATTGGTTACTGAGCTACCACAGGCTACATCTGAGCAGAGGTTCTAGGTTACATTCATACATGGTCCTTGGTTGCATGTCAGTCTCAGAAAAGACCCTGTGCCCAGATATCTTTGGTCCTTGTGGAGCTCCTATCCTTTCCTCATCAGACTAACTCCCCTTCTTTCTTATGATTCCCTGTACTCTGCCAAAGGTTTGGTCATGAGTCTTTGCTTTGAAAACACTGCTACTTGGAGTCTTTCCAATGCGCTCAGTAGACTCCTGTCATACGTTCAATGCACATCCCATCTGTCATTCTAAACAAGGATTGATCATCTTACCCCATGTCCACTCTCTTAATTATCTTTTTTAGGTGAACAGATTTCATTATGGGTTACTATGTAGATATTGTTTAAATTTGGTTTTGTCTTGGAATATCTTGAATTCTCCGTCTATGTTGATTAAAAGTTTTGCTGGGTATAGTAGTCTGGGTTGGAATCTGTGGTCCCTTAAGGACTGTATGATTTCTGTCCAGGCCCTTCTGGCTTTCATAGTTTCTGTTGAGAAATCTGGTGTGATTAAGATAGGTCTACATTCATATATTACTTGGCCTTTTTCCCTTGCTGCTTTTAGAATTTTTTCTTTGTTTTGTAGGGTCAGTGTTTTGACTATGATGTGACGTGAAGAATTTCTTTTCTGGTCTAGTCTACTTGGTGTTCTGTAGGCCTCTTGTATGTTTATGGCCATCTCCTTCTTTAAGTTGGGAAAGTTTTCTTCTATAATTTTCTTGAAAATATTTTCCGGACCTTTGAGCCTGATGTCCTCTTTTTCTTCTACTCCTGTTATTCTTAGGTTTTGTCTTTTCATGGTGTCCTTGATTTCTTGGATGTTTTGTGTTTGGAACTTTTCTGATTTTATGTTTTCTTTGAGAGACGTGTCAATTTCCGCAAGTGTATCTTCGGCTCCTGAGATTCTTTCTTCCATTTCTTGTATTCTGTTGGTGATGCTTACTTTTGTAGTTCCTGATCTTTTCTCTATGTTCTCCAGCTCCTGGTTTTTCTCTATTTGTGTTTTCTTTATTGATTCTAATTCTGTTTTCATGTCTTGCACCATTTCCTTCATCTGTTTGAATGTGGACTCCTGCTTTTCAATGATAGCTTCTATTTTTTTGTCCGTTTCCTCTCTATGTATCACTAATTGTGCCTCTACTTCTTTGGGTATAATTGCCTGTATTTCTATGAGAGCTTTGTTTATTTCTTCTTTATTTGCCTTCATTTGTGTGGACATTTCTTTGAGAGCTTTGTGCATTTCTTCTCTGTTTGCCTCAATTTTCATGGTCATTTCTCTGAGAGCACGATTTGTTTCCTCCTGGTTAGTCGATTTCTTTGGTTATTTCTCTGAGGGCTTTGTTCATTTCATATTTATGGGCCTCTAATACCTGGAGAAACATAGTTTTGAGGTCGTTTTCTTGTATATCTAGTGAATTGAAGTGTCCATTGTTTTGTGGGGTTGCTGGTGAGGTCATTATGTCCTGATTTTTTTTGGAGTGTTCTTACGTCTGCCTCTAGCTATCTGGTTATTTATAATCCTCACTGGTTGTTCCTCGAGATTGTAGTTTGGGCTATGATCCTCTCTTTCTGTTTTCTGGACTGTTTTTTCAGGAAGATGAGAGAGGTTCACTGCTTTGGGAGTGTGCACTGTGTTTTCAGTTTGCCTAAGTAAGGAATGTGACGCTGGCGCTATTCACGTGCACTTTTAGTGGGCGCAGTGTGCATGTGCGGATTCTCTGACTATTGCAGTGGCCTGCAAGCCACTATTACGCAGTTCTGACTGAGATCCAGGGATTGTTTGCCTGGATTATACTGGTGGACCCGCAAGGCAGAGGCTTCAATGTTGGGGTCGCTATCCCAAGAATCCCTATGATGCCCACACTAGGGGTGTGGGTAGCAGGGATCTCATCTGGTTGCTTCTGTGGAGAGGCCCTGGGTCTGGGGCAATCTCTCCCTAGAAGGCTCACTCACTCTCTTGCAGGACCAGTTGGAATGCACAGGGGTTCCCCTTGCTCACTACTCTCTGTTTTGGTCCTGCTGCAGAAGTGCATGGGTAGGCTAACAGGCAGCTCTGTGACACTGTGGCCGCAGGACTCGGTGTCCACCTTTCCTGTGTGCTGCCTCTTTGTCCTCTGCCAGGAGGGGTTATGTTGACTGGTCCTGGGGTGGCGCGGGAAAGAGTTAGGATGAGTGTACTCAATCCCAGATCCCGGGCCCAGATCTCTCTGCCAGAAGCAGCCTAGCGATAGAATCTATGTTTGCTGATCCCAAAAGAGTACCGGGTAGGGTTGAGTGTCCTCAGATCCAGAGCTTGGGGTTCTCTGCTAGGAGCCGCTGGGTGAGCTGGAGAGAGGGTGCTGTGTCCTTGGCAGGCTGCCTCTCTGTCCTTCCCCTCTGACATTCCCCTCTGCTAGGGCAAGCTTATGGAGGTGCTCTCAGGGGAGTGCCAGCAGGGGTTGGGTCGGATCCTGAGCCCTGAGCCGGTGTTTCTCTGCCAGGGGTTGGGGGGGGGGGGCGCGGGGGATAGAACTTACTGCTAGACCTTATTGCGCCGGACCCAGGATAATCTCAGGACGTGTAGAATGACCACAGTCCCAGATCCCGAGCTGTAGTTTGTTTGCTAGGAGCGGCCGGCAGCACTGGAGTTCCGGCACTGTGAAGCTGCTGTGTGCCTCTTTATCCTTCTGCTCTGCTCCGGCAGGGTTATGGCGGCGTTTGGGGGAAAGGATTGGGTTTTCTCAGCCCCGATCTCGGGTTGGGGTATAGACAATGTGGTCTGTGGCAGATTCTGCTGGACGCCTCCTGCCTCCTCCGAAGAGGGAGTAGGGATTTTGAGCTGGGCGCGCAGCTGCAATCCGTGCAAGGCGGGAGCTCAATTGTGATGGCGGCAGGTACCCGCCGTGGTCGGAGAGACCTTCCAGGGAAAGACTGGGTGACCCGTGACCAGTCTGGCAACTTTCCTTCCCCGTGGGTTTTTTTTGTGACTGGGACTCACAGTCTCTGGCACCCTTGTGCCCACTGATCAGCCTAGGGAAGTGATCGAGACAAGCAGGCTTGTGGCACCAGCCCGGAGACCCAAAGCCCGCGTTAGCCGGGTTCTCCTCCGGGTTCTGGCTGGGCAGCCGAGAGTGGACCCGACCGATTCCCACGCCGTGAGCGCCTCCCCTCACCTGGGAAACACGATCGATCGCTGTTGTTTTAGGGCCCAGAGTTCAGCCTCCTGGTGGCTGCACGGAGTGTGTTGTCCCGCTTCTCAGACACGGTGTTCTCCCGGTGCTGCCATCTTGGCCCTACTTGACTTGTACTTTTATAGTATGTTTTCCCCCATTCAAAAACTTTTAGTCTGCATGCGTGTTCCCCAGTGAAGTGTGTCTATTGCTGATCACACACCCATTTTAATCATGTTTACAAAATCCTATCAGCTAAACTGGAGAACTGACACTATTAATTTTCAGGATTACTACTGGGAAGTATTTGCTGATTCACATAATTTTGTTTCTGTTTTTCTGGTTGGTTTGAATATTGTTTATTCTCTTTTTTCTTCCTTATTCATCTCAGAGCTTAATGACATATTGAGTTGAGAATTTTTACTTTTTTCATTCTCATTTTATTTATAAAATGAATTATGTCCTGATTTCCTATGATGATGACAGCTTCTCTTATTTACCCACATTTACAGTTTCTTTTTTTAATGAAATTTTTTATTTTTTATATTAATTGCAGTTTATTTACTTTGTATCCCAGCTGTAGCCTCCTCCCTCATTCCTTCCCAATTCCACCCTCCCTTCCTCATCTCCTCCCATTCCCCTCTTCAAGTCCACTGATAGGGGAGGTCCTCCTCCCCTTCTATCTGACCCTAGCTTATCAGGTCTCATCAGAACTGGCTGCACTGTCCTCCTCTGTGGCCTGGCAAGGCTGCTCCTTCCTCAGGCAGGGTGGTGGTGGTGGTCAAAGAGCCTCCCACTGAGTTCATGTCAGAGACAGTCCCTGTTCCCCTTACTAGGACACCCACTTGGACACTGAACTGCCATGGGCTACATCTGTGCAGGGGTTCTAAGTTATATCCATGAATGGTCCTTGGTTGGAGTATCAGTCTCAGAAAAGACCCCTGGGCCCAGATTCTTTGGTTATGTTGCTCTTCTTGTGGAGCTCCTATCCTCTCCAGGTCCCACTATCTCTCCCTTCTTTTATAGGATTCCCTCCACTCTGCCTAAAGTTGAGTTAAGAGTCTCAGCATCTGCTTTGATACCCTGCTGGGTAGAGTCTTTCAGAGGCCCTCTGTGGTAGGCTTCTGTCCTGTTTCCTGTTTTCTCCTTCTTCCAATATCCATCCGTTTGTCTTTCTGAGTGAGGATTGAGCATCTTACCCAGGGTCCTCCTTCTTGCTTAGCTTCTTTAGGTGTACAGATTTTAGTATGTTTATCCTAAATTATAGGTCTAGTATCCACTTATAATTGAGTATATACTGTGTGTTTCTTTCTGCTTCAGGGATACCTCACTCAGGATGATCTTTTCTAGATTCCACAATTTACCTGCAAATTTCATGATTTCCTCGTTTTTAATTCCATTGTGGGTTTCTTCAAGTATTTTCTACAGTGCTGTTTTACTGGGCCATGAGTTGCTTTAGTTTGTGTTTACTCTAGAAGGTCTTCAATTTAAAGGTTATCAAAGTTAACTATGATATAGTAAATTTTGTTAGTAGTTAATGTACTCTTAAATATATCATTTCATGCTTTCATGGCTTTTAGGGTTTCTATTGAGATAGCTGATATAATTCTGATGGCTTAGTCACTGTAAGAATTTGGAATTCCCCTCTTGCAGTTTTCAATATTCTTTATTCTGAAGTCCTAACACTTTACCTATAATGTTGATGTGGAGAGGTATTTTCTGGTCATGCCTATTTGGGGTTCTAACTGCCTGTTCTTTTTTTTTAATCCCCCCCCCAAAAAATCTGCAAGCATTTCATTGAATTAGGTTTAATGTGCCTCCAATTTGCCTCTCAGCTCATTCTATCCAACTGAAAGAAAACTGAATGGTTACTTGCCGTAATCTGAGTAGAAGTGTAGAAAGTGGAAAGGAATAGAGTGAGTTCCCAATACTCACATGACTCACTGCAATCCATATAAATGCTTCGGAATTCCCTACTACACAGTCTTTTCACCTCGTAGTCATCAAAATACTTGCTGATACTCAATGCCATGTTGTAACTGGGCAGTACCATTAACACTGTACTTATGAGGCTGTTGATCAACTTGGGGAAGTCATTACCTGTTATTAAAAAATATAATAGGTTAGCTTCAATTATAAGAAGAGTAGTGAACCTCTTTCTAAAAACAAACTTCCCCCAAGTGGCTAAGCCATCCTCAGACAACTATGAAATTATCAGACAATCCTTGAGAATGCACCACTGCTTGTTACACCTACCCACCTAAGTAGTTTGTGGGGAAATAAGAGAATTAATCACACAATTGAGTAGATTTGGTAACAGGGACTTGCTAGAATCTGCTTTCCTTCATTTTTATTCGTGGTTCTCCTTTTCGCTCTTCTCTCCTCTCCCTTCTCCTCCATCTTCTACGTACCCACTCCATAAATATTTACTGATTTCCAAAATCATAGGTTTTCAGATCACTCGAAAGTGCTCATCAGTTAATTTTTAATCCTCATGTTACTTCACCCCAATTTACTTAATGTAAAAAAAAAAGAGAAAATCATATGGTGTTCTTACCATAGAACTGCAGTATAGTGTAAATGATGATACTGAATATGGTTGAAAAGTAATTGAAGAGCGTAGTTTTGATGTAGGCGGTAGTAGTGCTGCTGAAAAGGAAGCTTCCGAGGTACGTGAGCGGAACCACACACCAGCCATACAGCATGAAAATCAGCATCGTGTCCAGAAAGTTGTAGTGTGCAACAAATGCGTGCACTTGGCAGAACCTGAATATGCCCTGGGAGACAGCGTGCAGAGGCAGAATTCAGGTGAGTGATGCTGGGCGGTGGCTTAAAGCCCAACACTTAGAAAGCAGTAGCTACCGTTTCTACTAGGCCGTAATTACTCATTCCGGTCATTTTTTGAGCTTTAGAGCGCAAGCCTTAAGTGAACTATTTCCTCGACTGGGAATATTACAGTGAACACAGTGACCAAGCTTCCCTTTCTGTTTTTCTTTTCTTTGAAACAGTCTCTACTTTCCACAGCCATGTTCAAAGACAAAGTAATTTTTTTTTTTTTGTATTAAACCAAACCAAATTTTCCGTGGTGGGAGAAAAAAGAAAGACCTAGGAAACAGGCCACTTTTCTTAGGAGTTCTCTCATGGCTGCTTCACTCAGAGTGCCTCCTGATGGCTATTCTGAACTTCAGAGCGCTTTTTCAATTACTCTTAATTACATTTGAGATGTGAATTGAAGACCACACAGATTTAGAGTGATATAGACTTGGAAAAAATGATTAGTGATACTAATGTAATTTCTAAACATCTATATATTAGCGTGTAATTCTTTTTTTTTTTTTATTGCCAACACTATGTTATTCTTTGTTTTAAATTTATTATTTTTTTTTAACTTATTCACTTTACATCCCAATTGTAGTCTCCTCCCCATTTCATCCTGGTCTCACCCTCCATTTGTTCCCCCACATCCACTTCCCCTAGTCCTCAGAAAAAGGGGGCCCCTTTCCCCTACCAACTGACCCTAGCTTATCAAGTCCCATCAGGACTGGCTGAATCCTCTTCCTCTGTGGTCTGGGAAGGCTGGCCCGCCAAGGGGAAGTGATCTAAGAGCAGGTAACAGAGTCCTTGTCAGAGATGGTCCCTGCTCCCCTTACTAGGGAACCCACATGGAGGCTAAGCTGCCTATCAGTTACATATGAGCAGGGTGCCTAGGTCCTTTCCATGAATGGTTCTTGGTTGGTGCATCAGTTTCTGCAGGTCTCCCTTGGTCCAGATTTGTTGGCTTTGTAGTTCTCTTGTGGAGCACCTATCTCCTATGTGTCTTTCTGTTGCCCTATTCTTCCATAAGACTCTTTGCACTCTGCCCAAAGTTTGGCTATGAGTCTCAGCATCTGCTTAAATTCCCTGGTGGATAGAGTCTTTCAGAGGACATCTACGGTAGGATCCCATGTTGCAGGATATTTGATCACATTGTGAACCCCAAAATTGTGAACTATAAAACACTCTTTTTTGTTTGGTGTGGTTGAGTTCTATCACACACCTTTAATCCAAGAGCTTTCTGTTAATTATGAACAGGTGATTATGGTGTGGTTCATCTAGCCCTAGCACACATCTTTAGTCCAAGAGCTTTCTGTACATAGGATTTAATAAAGTTAACCCTAGGTCAAGAGGTGGAGCAAGAAACCAGCTAATAGGGATAAAAGAGTAGGAGGGACTTTGAGTTGAGGGTATTTAGAACAGGGTGGAGAATAAAAGAGGGCTCTTTGGGGCTTTAGATTAGGTCTTGGGCTTTTTGGCCTTTTCCTCCTGGGCTATCAGCTGAGCTAGTGAGCTCCCCCCCAACACACACTGGGACCTGAGCTGAGAAGGAAGGTCAGCGGGATACTTTCTCTGCCTCTCTGAGCTAGGAAGTTTTCAAGCCAGCACCTGGCTCCTGAGTCTTCATTGGTAAAATCGAACAGTTGGGATTTTTGTTTTGTTTTGTTTTTTAGACAACACCTCCCTCCTGTCCCCTCTCTTCAACCGCTTCTAGTGTCTATTCTATTTGCTTTTCTGAATGAGAAGTAAGCATCCTCTCTAGGGTGCTCCTTGTTACTTAGCTTCTTTAGGTCTGTGGATTGTAGTATGGTTATCCTGTATTACATGGCTAATATCTGCTTATAAGTGAGTGCATAATACCATGCGTGTCTTTCTGTATCTGATTGCCTTACTCATAAAAATTAGTCTGTAAATTTTATGATGTCTTTGTTTTTAATAGCTGAATAGTATTCCATTGTGTATATATACCACAGTTTCTTTATCCATTCTTCGTTTGAAGGACATATGGGTTGTTTCCAGTTTCTGGCTATTATGACTAAAACCACTATGAACACAGTTGAGCAAGTGTCCTTGTTATATGGTGGAGTGTCTTTTGGGCATATACTCAGGAGTGGTATAGCTTAAGGTATGGCTGTTACCAATTTTCTGAGGAAGTGCAAGATTGATTTTCAAAGTGGTTATACAAGTTTGCACTCCCACCAGCAATGGAGGAGGGTTTTCCATGCTCCTCATCCTCACCAGCATGTGCTGTCACTTGAGTTTTTGATCTTAGCCATTCTGATAAGTGTAAGATGAAATCTCAGAGACTTACATTGACTACATTGACTAATGATATTGAATATTTCTTTAAGTGCTTCTCGGCCATTTGATATTCCTCTGTTGAGAATTCTGTTTAGCTCTATACCTTATTTTTTGATTGGATTACTTAATTTGTTGGTGTTTAATTTCTTGAGTTTTTTACATCTGTTGGATGTAGGGTTGGTGAAGAGCTTTTCCCAGTCTGTACTTTTGTCATTTTGTTCTGTTGATAGTGTCCTTTACAGAAGCTTTTCAGTTTCACGAGGTCCCACTTATTAATTGTTGATCTTAGAGCCTGGGCTGTTGGTGTTCTGTTCAGTAAGTTGTCTTCTGTGCCAATGAGTTCAAGGTTCTTCCTCATTTTTTTTCTTCTAATAGATTTGGTGGATCTTGTATTATGTTGAGGTCTTTGATCCACCTGAACTTTAGTTTTGTGAAGGGTGATAAATTTCGATCTATTTGCCTTTTTCTGCATGTAGACATCCAGCTAGACCAGCGCCATTTGTTGAAGATGCTATCTTACAGCTGTATCTTATGATTAGTGACATGATTATTTAGCAAGATCACTAATTTGTGGAAGGAAAGGCTAAATTAAGACTGTTCTGTTAGAATCTTGTGTAGTTCTTGGAAATGTTTTCTATTCAAGCTAGTATCTAAAGGAAGCACATGAAGAGAACTGGTCATCACAGATCAAATAATCTAATGGCCCTAACTGTGGTTGGATCCTCCTCTTTTAGTAAAGAGGACTGTATAGTCAGGAAGAAACTATGGGGAACCTAGAGACATCTTTTTCTAAGGCTCACAAGTGTCAGAAAAGACCTAATTAGAACTGGTTTCAAAGTTCATTTAAAGTTACCTGGATAAGTGAAGCAATATACTCTGTTGTTCTACAAGATTTGAGTCAACAAAGTAAAAATAGGAAATTAAAAAATAATGTAAATTAAATGAAATTAGAATTTTCTTGAAATAAGCTGCTGTGAAAGTTTATATGAAAACAAACAAACAAACAAACAAACAAACAAACAAAAACATGTCACACAAGAGGACATTCTGCCAAAGAAGATTAATAGGAGTGGGCAATAGTAGTGCATAAAATAATTAAATGTATTTTAAAACTGCCACAATTAAGAGACACTGTTACAAGCAGCATATTACAGAGTTGTGAAACATAGTTCATGTGCCAGACTTCCTGCTTTTATGCACAAGACTCTGGGTACTTGTCCTAAGTACCATCATAAAGTGGTCCATTGCATACACACCAATATCGTAAAACTATACAATTCAAAATATACTTAAAAGCATATTTGTAGTTATTATAGTACAAAATGAATATTTCAAATCCCAAAAGACTTATCCTTTAAAAAGAATTTAAGAGCAATGAATTGGCTATTTAAGAAAAAACAGAATCATTATACCATGTCATACCAAGAAATAGTTTTTGACAGAGGGGGAAAATATCCAATAACCATATTGGTGAAATAAGCTATGTCTGAGGCTTTAAAGACTGAAGAAGAAAATGTTCCTCCCTGAATATTTTATGGAATGGAGGATCTAATGAGAACAGCATATTTTGAGGCTTATCTTCAAATCAATATTGATTTAGCTATGGAAATCCTTGCTAAGGTCAGTAATTCTAACAGTCACTTAAATTTAAGCTTATCAGAAGATGTGCTTCTGTTTACATTCTCCAATAAATGTCTAATGAAGAGATAAGCAGGGAACCAAGTTCATGTCAGAGACAGTCCCTGCTGCCCTTACTAGGGAACCCAATGTAGACTGAGCTGTCTTTGGGCCACATTTGCCCAGAGGGTCTAGGTCCTCTCCATGCATGGTCCCTGGTTGGTGCATGAGTCTCTGCTGACCCCCTGGGCTCAGATTTTTTGGCTTTGTTGGTCTCCTTGTGAAGCTCCTGTTCCCTCTGGGTCCTTCTCTCTCCCTTTTCTTCTATAAGATTCCCTGTGCTCTGACCAAAGTTTGGCTGTGAGTCTCTGCATCTACTTTGCTCTTCTGCTGGGTGGAGTCTTTTAGAGAACATCTGAGGTAGGCTCCCATCCTGTTCTCTCTCTTCTACTGCTTCCGGTGTCTATCTTGTTTTCCCTTCTGAATGAGAATTAAGCATCTTCCCTTGTGTCCTCCTTGTTGTTTAGCTTCTTTAGGTCTGTAGATTTTAATTTCTTCATATCCACTTATAAGTGAGTATATACCATGTGTGTCTCTGCTTCTGGGATACCTCACTCAGGATGATCTCTTCTAGTTCTATCCAATTGCCTGCAAATTTCCTGACTTTCTTGTTTTTAATAGGTGACTAGAATTCCATTGTGTAAATGTACCACAATTTCTGTACCCATTCTTTGGTTGAGGGACATCTAGGTTGTTTCTAGATTCTGGCTATTATGAATAAAGCTGCTATGAACATAGTTGAGCAAATGTCCTTGAGCATCTTTTGGATATATGCCCAGGAGTCGTATAGCTTGGTCTTGAGGTAGTGGGACTTCATGAAACTGAAAAGCTTCTGTAAAGCAAAAGACACAGCCAACAGAACAAAACGAAAGCCTACAAACTGGGAAAAGATCTTCACCAACCCTACATCTGACAGAGGAGTACTATCCAGAATATATAATAAACTAAAAAAATTAAACACCACCAAACCAAATAATCCAATTAAAAATGGGGTACAGAGATAACAGAGAATTCTCAACAGAGCAATATCGAATGATGAAGAGCACTTAAAGATATGTTCAACGTCCTTAGTCATCAGAGAAATGCAAATCAAAATGACTCTGAGATTCCACCTTACAGCCATCAGAATTGCTCAGACCAAAAACTCAAGTGACAACACATGCTAGAAAGGAGGTGGAGAAAGGGGAACACTCCTCCATTTCTAGTGACTATGTAAACTTGTAAAAGCACTTTGGAAATCAATCTGGTGCTTTCCCAGAAAACTGGGAACAGTGCTACCCAACATCCAGCTATACCACTCTAGAGCATATATCTGGAAAGACATTCTATTCATATGGATTGGTACAATTAACATTGTGAAAAATAACAATTTTGTCAAGAGCAACCCCAACCAAAACCCCCATCTCATTCTTCACAGAAATAGAAAAGCCTATACTAAAATTCATATTGAGCCACAAAAGAACTCAGATAACCAAAAGAATCCTGAGGGGGAAAAAGAACATTTCTGGAGAGATTACTACTCCAGATCTTAAGATATATTACAGGGCTATAGTAATAAAGACAATATGATACTGGCGCAAAACCAGACATACACACCAATGGAACAAAACTCAAGCATGGGTACACATATTCAGCCACTTATATTTGACAAAGATGCCAAAAATGTATATTAGAGAAAAGACAGAATCTTCTATGAATGCTGCTTGTAATATTGGATGTGCGCATGCAGGAGAATGATAGAATTTGTATCTATCACCTTGCACACAACTCCAAATGATCAAATCCTCAATGTGAAAATGGAAAAACGGAAGTTGCTAGAAGGAAATCTAGGCAATTCCCTCCATGATACATATGTAAACAGCACTTTCTGAATAGGACTCCACTTGCCCTGTAATTTTGGCAAATAAGACTTTATAAAACTAGAAGGCATCTTCATAGCTGAAGAAACAGTCAGGTGAAGAGGACGCCCATAGAACACATAAATAACTCAAAAAACAGAACCAAAAAAAAAAAAAAACCTAACCCCACCCAACCATCAAAACAAAGAAAAACAACGGCAACAACAAGAAAGAGCCCCCTCCAAACAATTAAAAATGACTAAGAAATATCTCAAAGAATTTTCACGGTCCTTATTAATTAGGAAAATGCAAACCAAAATGACTTTCAGATTTTATCTTCAGTCAGAATGGCAAAGATCAATGGAACAACTGGCAACAAATACCAGAGAGGGAAGGTGGTGAAAGGGAACCCTTATTCACTGTTGGTGGGAATGCAAACTGGTTGATAAATCAGTTTGGAAAGTACTCAACAATTAAATAAATAAATTTACCTATTGCCCAGTTTTAGCAATTCTTAGCATACGCCCAAAGAACTTGATATCCTATTCGACGGGTGCTTGTTAAGCCCTGTGTAATGCTGTTTTATTCACATCAGCCAGTAGAAGCAAACAACCTATATGTATTGCAATTAATGAATACATAATGAAGATGTGTTACGTATATACTATACAATACTATACAGCTATAAGGAAAAAAGAAATTTGCAGGTTAAATTGATGGAACTAGAAAACATTATATTTTATGAAGTAACCCAGACACAGAAAGACAAACATTGCATTTTCTCTCTCATCTGAGGTTCCTAGCTCCAAATACTTATATGTGAATATATAACTTAGAGTAACTGCAGAAATCAGGAAAATAAAATGGGGCAATTGTGCAGTGTAGGATGGAAATGGTGATCAGAAAAGCAGGTTACAAGTGATCTAAATAGTTAAATGGGAAAATGGGGGCCCTAATTAGAGAAGAAGAGGGAGATAAATATCGAGGAAAGAGGGTAAAATAAAAGTAAGGATGTCTTGTTAATATATGAATATTCATACACAGGTAAATAAAAAACTTCCCATCTGGGCTGACAGTGTTCCCTCCTACAGGCATAAACCGTCTATCAAAATACATAACACCAGGCATGAGAAGGCCCCTTTTGAGTTTGTTCGTTAGGGCTGTCCAAGAGACTCCCCCAAAATTATATTGCCCATTGCTATTGCTACAGACGTGGAAGTTGAATTCCTATTCCTTAAGACATCATGCAGTTGGGGCACAGGTCCTTGAACTGGAAATGACCCCAATGCCCCCTCCCTGAGGCTAGCTTTTATGGTAGCATATGAGCTTCCAAAGGAGGGAAGTAACTGACAGTCCTACCCAGCTATCACATATGAACCACAACAATGAGTAGATTAGCAAGCATACCTTGATGGTAAACACTGCTCCCTGATTGCATTTAAGACCCACTCAACAAGAAGGAAACCATACCTTATACTGGGGACTTACCCAACTACTCAGAGTTAGTGAAGTCATGGATCTTGGAGGAGAACCTTCAACTACTACTTTACCAAACAAGCATAACACCCAAGAACACTCTAAGTATTTGTTCTTTTACCCACAGATAAGTGTAGTCCTAACTCCATATCAAGAAAACTTTGCAAGAGATAGAGAAAACCATAATCAATCAAAATACAGAATTGTGGAGCCCAGTCCCAACTAATACAACTATGGAGGGAATGGAAAAATCAGTAAGAGCCAGAGATACGGGGGGTTTGCTGTGATGTTGTGTTTCCTACTAATGTTAGAAGCTATGCTCACAAAGTCTCACTAACATGGCTGCCTAAACATGACTTGAATAAGGACGACACTAATAGACATGTTAAAGTGGATGTAAGAAAGCTCAGGAGACCTTTCTCCTAGACAGAGAACTACAGGCAATTAAATAATAGAGTGGGAGAAAGAGCCTTCCCTAGGGTGGAACACGCCAATTCATTACACAATACTAAATGGTCAATCCTAAAAACATAGATACAGAAGTAAAATTATATAGATTGAGAGGGTTGTATTTATGTGTTTAGGAACACACATACACACATACTCATCATCACTACCACCACCACCACCACCACCATTACCATCACCCACCACCGATAACGACAACAATAAATGAAAAAAGAGGCCATGAATTTGAGAGTAAGGGGGAGAATATGGAAAAGTTTGAGGGGAGAAAGGGGAAGGGGAAATTGATGTAATTATATTATAATCTCACGAAATAAAAAAAACAAAGAGGAAATTATGAACAGGGCAGCAGAAATAAGTGGAAACAGGATAAATTGTCCAGGATAACTCTGAATATGAGTGACAACAGGTTTTATAGTGACCCCAAAGTTCTGACTACCCTAGGTGGGTAAAAGTAGAGGACTTCTCTGAGCCTCGATTTTCTGCTTATAAATACGGTGAGTTGAGTCGTGTCCAATGTTTGTGGTATCACATAAACACAAACACAAAAACAAACATGTATGGCCATTAGCCATACATAGTAATATTGGTATATTGAAAAAATAGATACTGTCGCTTATATCTTGCTTTTTAATGTCATCTAGAAAATGATGTAAGTGTGCCAGCCAAGTTTTAAGAACCATAGAAAAAAGTGACACTTTGGCATGGCTATTAAAAGATTCAAGTTTGTTCAGTTAATTTTAGATTAAATTTTCCATTAATTTGTAGTGTATGTGTGTGTGTGTGTGTGTGTGTGCAGAAATCAGAGGACAACTCTCTCCTTCCACTATGTGGAAGTCAGCTCTCTCCTTCAACTATGCAGTCACCAGCTTTGACAGAAACTGCTGGCATCTTGGTAGCCTAATATTGACTTTAACAGTGCACTCCATAGAGGGGAGACTGTACCAGGCTTGAATTAGTGAAATATAAGCAAATGGGCCTTCAACAAGATGGTGATCTTCTCTTGCCATGTTTCTTGGATGATGGACTATGTACCGGAGACTGGGATTGGCAATAGTAGCCAGTCCTGCACATCCAAAAATGAAGTGAACTCAGTTCTCTCCAACTTAAAACTTGTTTGTGTGTACACAGTATTTTCTCTACCACTATTCCTGGACTCTGGTCTAATGTGAGCAGCTCTTACAGCTGGTGAGATCCTGACTCTCTCCTCAGAACCAGTTCTTAGACGCCTCTGCAACAAATATGAATCTTCTTGTGGGAGCCAAACTGATAAAACAATGCTTCCATCTTTTTTTTCTCTACAAAAATTTGTTACTATTTCACAGTATAGTCTCCAGTTGGGAATTCATAGTTCACCTTTCATAATAGTAGCTGGTATACTTTATAATGATCAATTTCCAGTTCTGTGTCAACTGAGAATCAGTAAACTTTGTAAAGACTGAGACAGTATTTTATTCTCAACATTCTGTCTTCCACGCCTTCTCTATAGAAGGGAATTTACTTATTTTAATCATATCTTCTTTCTCGTAACTAGGTGGCCTTTGTAGCATATTTACCCAAAAGATTCCCAGAAAACAAGTGTTGCTATTGTTTACTAATGAGTAAAATAATTAAGTAACAGATGGTGTGCGTTCTTACATATGTACTCTCTAGACCACTTTCTCAGTGGTTCAAAATGAGAACCAAGTCAAGAGTTCTGCTCTGGAGACTGGCCATGCTTAATGGGGAATGTAAGTGTGCAGGTGGACAGTAACAGATGCTGGCCTGTTTTGCTCGTTTTTAACCTTTATTTTATTTGGGGTTTCTTAAAGCCTCTCCTTTTCCTGTTGTACTCATTTTTAAACTCTGACCCTAGACTGGAGTCTAAACTATGTAGGGCAGTTCCGATTTCCCCAGCAGCCACACTAGGACCAATAAGGCACTGTCCTAGCTGCAATTAACCTGCCAGTGCAAATTAAAAGATTTTGAGTAGATTTTGGCCAGGGCACACTGGTGAGCAAATATATCACAGCAAATACATGGCTTCTCTCCAGTGAAAGAATCAGAGGCAGGACATTTCCTTAATGAGGGTATGCAGTAAAGCTCTGGCATGGTAAGTCAATGTGCTTTCCAATTACTTGACAATGTTCATTTTCTGCTAAAATCACTCGAGTGGATGTTAGTGTGACCCACAGGAGGAAGAAGACACTTCATGCAATTTCAGCTGATACTCACCAGCAGTACACAGCAGTGAATGAGGAAGAAGATGAGGTCACACAACAAGGCAGAGAGCCAGTAAGCAAGCACGTAGACCCCACTCAGAAACTGGATGTGCTTGGCTTGACTGATTCTCTCAGTCACTGTCTGGAGACTAAAAGTCCCAACCACCACAGAAATGCCAAAAGCCAAACACTGTACTATTTGCAGTCCATTTACAGGCCTATAGAAGAGGAAATAAAATATGAAATAAACTAAGAAATATAGGTAGGAAATACTGACATTAGCCATTTTTCAAATGTATATGACCAAACAGCAAAGGTATGTTAAGATTCAATTGCAGAAAAAGAAAAATCATACATACACCGTGTTTGAACCAAAATGAGGGCGAGGTTGAGGCTTGTTGAAGACAGTGATAGAAGCATCAGGACCAGAAAGCATCATAAAAAGAATGTTGTCTAATATTGCTAGGGATATTGCAGATGAGTGGTATGCCTCATTATTGAAGAAAATCGTGAGTACTGTTTTGTTTTTCTCAACGTCAATAGAAAATGCAACAATGCAGAAGCTACGGCAGTTTTTATTTTCCAATATGTAATCATTTATATCACCTAGAATGGAAAAAGAAAATGTCAGTGAGCCAACATGTAGTATATTTCCTAGAACCTAAATGAGAAAGGAAGAGATTTTAAAATGTTGTGGGTTTTTATTTTTCCACTTACCATTTTGTTTTCCAAATTCTGACAATGGAGGTTTTTTTTTTTTTTTTTTAAGAATTTTACTCCATCATTAATCTTACAATAATCTCACTCTACAATTCATAGCCCAAATCATATATTAAGAATATATTAATTTTTGAGACAGGCTCTATGTATCCCCAGTTGTCTTGGAACTCTATGTAGATCAGGCTAGCCTCAAACTCACAGACAACTACCTGTCTCTCCCATGTGCTGGAATTAAAGATGTGCAGCACTATGTCTGGTTTAAGAACATATTTTTCTTAACTGTGTAGAACAAGCATGATTTATTACTTTTAAAGAGTTGCTCTGGCTATTTTTTTTTTCATTTGCATTTCTGTATAAATTTTAGAGTTAGCCTACAACTTTCTGTAAAGCATCCAATGAAATTGCACTGAACATATATTTGGGAAAATTGTTATTCCAGAAAGAGCCTTTTAAAACATGATATGGGAAGCCTTCCATGATTTTTATAATTAATTAATTTTAAATTTTTGAGACTGTAATTTAATGACAATGTTTCTCTTTCCCCTCCCTTTCCTTCCAAATCTCCCATGTACCCTGCCCCACTCTCCTTAAGATTCATGGCCTCTTTTACATGCACATATATTCCTAAATATAATCCACTCAGTCCTGTTGTTCCTTGTACATGTGTTTTCAGGGCTAACCATTTGACACTGGACAAACAGCTGGTGTGCTCTTCCCTGGGGAGGACCTCATCTCCTACTCTGAGCTTTACTCAGTTGCCTGTGTAGGGCTGAGGCTTTGAGGGATTTCCCTCATCCACTTTGGCATGTCCATTGGTGTCAGTCTTGCTCAGTTCATGTTTTGGCAGTCCTGTTGGTGAGGCTTTATGGGTACAGCTTCTGATGTTTCTAGGACACATAACTCTCACAGCAAACTCTCTGTTTCTCTGGGTCTTACACACTTTCCACCTCATCTTCTACAATGTTCTCCAAGCCTGAGGTGTGGTAGTGTTTTGTAGGTGTATCCATTAGGATGGGGCTCCACAACTCTGCATTTTGATTGTTTGTGGTGTTCTGTAGTGCTCTCCATCTGTTGCAAAGAGAAGTTTTCCTTGTTGAGGGGTGAAGACTGCACTTATCTGTGGGTATAAGGACAAATGTTTATAGATTGTTGTTACGGATTATGCTGGTTTAGTAACTTAATGGTTGTAGACTGTCCTCCAATAACCATGGCATCACTAGCACTGTGTCCAGTACCATTCATGGTGTCCCTCTTGTAACGCAGGTTTTAAGTTTGTCCACTGTCTAGAAGGCTGCCTTGTGGAAGAACATTCTTCACTCTGCCCCATCCCTAGTTCACATCTTCTTTACATACGCTTCTGCACCCTACATGGAAAACTTTACATCTCTGAAGGAAGATAGACAAAGACACTAGAAAATGGAAAGTTATTCCATGCTCACAGATTGGTAGAATTAACATTGTGAAAATGGCCATTCTACCAAAAGCTATTTACAGATTCAATGCAATACCAATCAAAAATTCCATCTCCTTCATAAACACAGGAAAAAAATATCTTAAAATTCATATGGAACCACAAAGGACTTTTGATGACCAAAAAAATCCTAAGAAGAGAACAGTGCAAGAGGGATTATCAGCTCACATCTTAGGATATGTTACAGAGCCGTAGTGGTAGTAGTAAAAGCAGCATCATGGTGTGTAGGCCAATGAAACCAAATTGCAGATCCAAGCACAGTGAGCAAATGACCCAATTAAGAATGGGTTTGGGACCTGGATAAAGAGTAGTCAAAAGAAGAAAAAAGATTGGCTAAGAAACACCTCAAAATTTTTTCTTTGTTCCCCAAATTAGGGAGATACAAGTCAAAAAGTTTGAGATTTTAGCTGACCTAGGCAGAATGACAAAAATCAACAGAATAATCTACAACAAATGTTGGAGGTAATGCAGGGGAAAGGAAGTCCTTATTCACTGTCGGTAGGATTGCAAACTGATGGTAGCCAGTATAAGAATTAGTGTGGAAAATATTAAAAAAGCTAAAAATGGACCAAATATACCACTTCTTGCTTTATGCCCAAAGGACTTGACATCCTACTCTGAAATACTTTCTTAGCCATATTCATTGTTGCTCTAATCACAATAGCTAGGAAATGAGAATAGGATAAATGACTTAGAAATGTCAAATGGATAATGAAAATGTGTTTACATACACATGATAGAATACTATTTAGTTGTATAAAAAATATAAAATCATGAACTTTGTAGGTAAATGGATAGACCTAGAAAAGATCATGTATCCATTCTTCAGCTGAGGGACATCTAGGTTGGTTCCAGATGCTGGTTATTATGAATAAAACTGTTATGAACATAGTTGAGCAAATGTCCTTGTGGCATGGTAGAGCATCTTTCAAGTATATGCCCAGGAGTTGTATAACTGGTTCTTGGGTGTAGCGCTATCCCCAATTTTCTGAGCGCCAGACTGATTTCCAAAGTGGCTGTATAAGTTTGCACTCCCATCAGCAATGGAGGGTTCCCCTTTCTCCAAATCCTTGCCAGCATGTGCTGTCACTTGAGTTTTTGATAATAGCCATTCTGATGGGTGTGACATGGAATCTCAGAGTTATTTTGACTTGCATTTCCCTGATGACTAAGGATGTTGAGCGTTTCTTTAAGTGTTTCTCCACCATTTGATATTCCTCTGTGGAGAATTCTCTGTTTAGCTCCATTTTAATTGGATTATTGGGTTTGTTGGTGTTTAATTTCTTGAGTTCTTTATATATTTTGGATATTAGCCCTCTGTCAGATGTAGGGCTGGTGAGGCTGTTTTCTCAGTCTGCAGGCTGTCATTTTGTTCTGTTGACAGTGACCTTTACAGAAGCTTTCAGTTTCATGAGGTCCCATTTATTGTTGATCTTAGAGCCTGAGCTGTTGGTGTTCTGTTCAGGAAGTTGTCTACTGTGCCAATGAGTTCAAGGCTCTTCCCCACTTTTTCTTCTAATAGATTTAGTGTGTCTGGCTTTATGTTGAGGTCTTTGATCCACTTAGACTTTAATTTGGTGAAGGGTGATGAATGTGGATCTATTTGCCCTTTTCTGAATGCAGACATCCAGTTAGACCAGCACCATTTGTTGAAAATGCTATCTTTTTCCCATTGTATGGATTTGGCTCCTTTGTCAAATATCAAGTGTGGGTTTACTTCTGGGTTTTAGTTTCAATTCCATTGATCCACCAGTCTGTGTCTATGCCAGGACCATGAAGTTTTTATTATTGTTGCTGTATAGTACAGCTTGAGATCAGGGATGGGGACACCGCCAGAAGATCTTTTATAATACAGGATTGTTTTAGCTATTCTGTTTTTTTCCCATATGAACTTGAGAATTGTTCTTTCAAGGTCTGTAAAGAAACAAACTAGAAATCTCTCAACTGAAGAATGGATAAAACAATTTTGGTACATTTACACAAGGATACTACTCAGCTATTAAAAGCTAGGAAATCATGAAAATTTCAGGCAAATGGATGGAACTAGAAAAGATCATACTGAGTGAGGTAACCCAGAACTAGAATGACACACATGGTATAAACTCACTTATAAAAGTATATTAGTTATATAGTATAGGATAACCATACTAAAATCCATATACCCGAATAAGCGAAATAACAAGGAGGACCCTAGGGAGGATGCTAATCTCATTCAGAAGGGCAAATAGAATAAACATTGGAAGTAGTCAAAGAGAGAGAACATGATGGAAGCCTACCATAGATGTCCTCTGAAAGAATCCATCCAGCATGGGATCGAAGCAGATATTGAAACTCATAGCCAAACTTTGGACAGAGCAAAGACACTCTTATGGAAGAGTAGGGAGGGGGATAGAAGGACCCTGAGGGGACAGGAGCTCCATAAGGAGACCAACAAGGCCAACAAATCTGGGCCCAAGGGTCCTGAAGAGACTGATGCCTCCCACTCAGATGTAGCCCATAGGCATCTCAGTCTTCATGTGGTTTCCCTACTAAGGGGAGCAGGGGTTATCCCTCACATGGATCCTGTTACCCACTCTTTGATCACTTCTCCCTGGCTGCATCAGGCCACAGCAGAAGAGGATACAGGCGGTCCTGGGGAGACTTGATAGGCTAGGGTCAGATGGTAGGGGAGGAAGGCTCCCACTTTCTGTGGTTTAGGGGGAGGGAGATAGAGGGAAAGAGAGAGAAAGGGTGGGACCTGGAGGAGACAGTGGAAGGGTCTATAATTGGGATATAAAGTGAATAAATTATAAAAATAAAAAAAAATGGAAAAAAGATCATATAGAGTGAGGTAACCCAGATCCAGAAAGTCAAGCATCACATGATCTTTCTTATTAGAAACTCCTAGCTCCAAATCTTCAGATGTGAATACATCTGTAGTAACTACAGAAATCAGGAAAGTAAAATGAGACCATTGCCAGGATAAAGTGTTTGGGGAGCAATAGAGAAGGGAATGGCTAGGTACAAGTGATCTTATTAGGAAAATGGGAAAGTGGGGGCTCTTTAGGTAGTGGGAAGGAGATAAATACAGAAAAAAGTGGGAGGAGTGTAAAGAAAAATAGCAGGGTACAAGTGATCTGAAAGGGGCAATGGGAAAGTGGTGTTTTTAGGAAGTAAATACAAAAGAAGAGGCAGGTTGGTCAAGTAACAATAAGGATGACTGAAAAAGCCATTAAGATTTATACTACTAAGTATTTATTTAAAAAATTACTATACACATGATCCCATGAATAAATATGCACATATATATTTAATGAACTTTTTCCATCTGGGCTGATAATGTCTCCAAAGGCCAAAGACCACCTGAAAAAATTGAATACCAGATATAAGAGGCCCTCTTTTGAGTTGTTGGCCAGGGCTGTTAAAGATTCAGGAGACACACAGCCTAATGCTGTTACCTTTTGTTATGCCCCAGAGGTAAAAGATAAGTTCTTATTGCCGACGACATGATGCACTTCAAAAGCAGAACCCATATGCTGCTTGAATTGGAACTGACCTGAATACTTTCTGATGAGTAGCTTTCATAAACTTCCGAAGAAGGGAGGCAACCAATATTTCTACCCAGTTCAAAAAAACCATTAAACCACACCAATGACCAGCATGTACCTAAGGGTTCAGTACATACACATCTTGGTGATAATCAACAACTCTTAAGGCCCACTCAACAAAAGGGACAGCATACCTAGTAGTGGAAATCTACCTAACTACTGAGTGCTAATGATGTCATGGTTATTGGAGGACAGTCTACAACCATTAAGTTACTAAACCAGCATAATCCGTAACAACAATCTATAAACATTTGTCCTTATACCCACAGATAAGTGCAGTCTTCACCCCTCAACGAGGAAAACTTCTCTTTGCAACAGATGGAGAGCACTACAGAACACCACAAACAATCAAAATGCAGAGTTGTGGAGCCCCATCCTAATGGATACACCTGCAAAACACTACCGCACCTCAGGCTTGGAGAACATTGTAGAAGATGAGGTGGAAAGTGTGTAAGACCCAGAGAAACAGAGAGTTTGCTGTGAGAGTTATGTGTCCTAGAAACATCAGAAGCTATATCCATAAAGCCCCACCAACAGGACTGCTGAAACATGAACTGAGCAAGACTGACACCAATGGACATGCTAAAGTGGATGAGGGAAATCCCTTAAAGCCTCAGCCCTACACAGGCAACTGAGTAAAGCTCAGAGTAGGAGATGTGGTCCTCCCCAGGGAAGACCACACCAGCTGTTTGTCCAGTGTCAAATGGTTAGCCCTGAAAACACATGTACAAGTAACAACAGGACTGAGTGGATTATATTTAGGAATATGTGTGCATGTCAAAGAGGCCATGAATCTTAAGGACAGTGGAACAAGATACATAGAAGAGTTTGGAAAAGGGAAAGGGAGGGGAAAATGCAATTATAGTACAACTTAACAAAACAGACACAACAGAAATTTATTGTCTGGTTATAGCACATCCTGGTTCCAAAATGAGAGATCTACTTTGGTTGCTTTGCCTTCTGTGCTAATCAAGGTCCTAACTTTACCTACCCTATTCTTGGTGGTGGACCTACTTCTCATCCTGGGTGATGACTTTATGTACCTGGTTCTATATGGTAGTTCTAACCCTGCTACAAGAGCTTACAGCTTTATCTCCTGGGCCTAAAACCTCTCTGCCTGCAGTGGCTATGAGAGCCCTGCAACCATATGAACCACTTTTTATCATTCATCTTTTTTCTTTTTTTAAAATTAATTAATTTTTTAAATTAATTACAGTTTATTCAATTTGTATCCCAGCTGTAGCCTCCTCCCTCTGCTCCTCCCACTTTCCTCATCTCCTTTCATGCCCCTCCCCAAGTCCACTGATAGGGGAGATCCTCCTCCCCTTCCCTCTGACCCTAGCCTATCAGGTCTCATCAGGACTGGCTGTACTGTCTTCCTCTGTGCCTGGTAAGGCTGCTCCCCACTCAGGGGGAGGTGATCAAAGAGCCAGCCACTGAGTTCATGCCAGAGACAGTCCCTCTTCCCATTACTAGGGAACCCACTTGGACACTGAGCTGCCATGGATTACATCTGTGCAGGGGTTCTAGGTTATCTCCACGTGTGGTCCTTGGTTGGAGTATCACTCTCAGAAAAGACTCCTGGGCCCAGATTTTTTGGTTCTGTTGCTCTCCTTGTGGAGCTCCTGTCCCATCTAGGTCTTTCTATCTCCCCCTTCTTTCATAGGATTCCCTGCACTCTGCCCAAAGTTCAGTTAAGAGTCTCAGCATCTGCTCTGATACCCTGCTGGGTATAGTCTTTCAGAGGCCCTCTGTGGTAGGCTCCTGTCCTGTTCCCTGTTTTCTCCCTCTTCTCATGTCTATCATATTTGCCTTTCTGAATGATGATTGATTATCTTACCTAGGGTCCTCCTTCTTGCTTAGCTTCTTTAGGTGTACAGATTTTAGTATGTTTATCCTATATTATATGTCCAATATCCACTTCTAAGTGAGTATATACCATGTGTGTCTTTCTGATTCTAGGATACCTCACTCAGGATGATCTTTTCTAGTTCCCACCATTTGCCTGCAAATTTCATGATTTTCTTGTTTTTAATTGCTGAGTAGTATTCTATTGTGTAAATGTACCACAATTTCTGTATCCATTCCTCAGTTAAGGGACATCTGGGTTGTTTCCAGATTCTGGCTATTATGAATAAAGGCACTTTCTCAGACAATTAGGAATAGTGCTACCTCATATCCAAATATTATATCCAAAATATGCTCAAGTATACAACAAAGTCATTTTCTCAACCATTCATCTCTTTTCTTGATGTAAATAAATATTTGAAGCTGTAATTATTTACTGACTCACTGTATGGAATAATATGAGTCCAGTAGCTGTTCCTTGATGTCATCTTTTCAGACAGGAGGTTGCTCTATAAGTTACATAACCATATATTTTAAATATATTGTCCAAACATACTGATTAGTCCTATGGAACATCTTCTTAAGGTGAGAATTTTCTTTTTATATCTCCTATTTTTGCTTAATTTATCTAGTTCCTTTTACAATTTACTACAGATGGCAAGGCTAAAACAAACCATATATTTAATTTCTAAACTCTGTTTAGAAATCTCCTTGGCTAAATATTTTCAACATTTACATGGTCTACTCTCCACAAAGGAGCTCAGTACATTTCAATCAAGTTATTTGCTTCCATGTTTTTATTTTTTAGAATTCATTTTATTTTTAAGTATTATGTGAGATTTTTCCTGCATGAATGTCTGTGCTTTTCTGGCATGCATGGTGAGCACAGAAGCTTGAAGAAGGCATTGGATTCCCTGGAACTGAGGTTACATGTGGTTGTGAGTGCTGGGAGCCTAACGTGGGTCCTCTGAAGAGCAGCCAGTGCTGTTAACCACACAGCCATCTTCCCACATCTTAGTTGCCTCTGCGTAGCAAGGACCACTCTTCCTTTAGTTTTCAATAATGTGCCCCTCATTATCACTTGATCTAACCAGAGCATCCTTAATGTTCATATTTCAACTAATATTATCTTTTGATAATCTTATCCAAAGATAGTATTTTAAGAAAACCTCTCTTTTCTGTATTCATGCTCAGCAGAACCATCTTTAGTGTCGCCTAAAAGCCATTTCAAAACTAGAATTTTTAATAACTTACATCTTCACCTCACAAGCTTCTTGTTACCTTGTTCCAGAGCCAGTTCCATACTTTTGGGTATATACCATAACAACATCCACTTCTTAGTACCAAAATATATTTTTATTTTCTAAGGCTTCCATAAGAAGTCACACAGATTGGATAAGGAAAGCATCAGTTTATTTTCCGGTCTGAAGCCTAGCAGTCTGAGGTAAGTGCTGTGTGGTTTGGTTTCTTTTGACATATTATCTTGCATTTTGGGGAGCAGCTTTGTCTGTGTCTTCACATGGCCTTTCCTTTCTGGGTGCATGTTTACATCTACCTTCCTCTACCTTAAGATTATTTATGTTATTATGTATGTATATGTGGTGTGTGTGTGTGTGTGTGTGTGTGTGAGACCACAGTGGCCAGGAGAGGGATCTGATCCCCTGGAACTGGAGTTTCAGCCTGGCATGGGTGTTAGAAAAGAAATTGGATCCTCTGGAAGGGCATCAGCAGCTCTTAGCAGGTGAGCCATCACTCCAGCTCCCACTCTCCCACAGTCACAGAATTGGGTCCTATGTTAATAACTATTATTTTAAATTTAATTGCCATTTCAAAACTTTACCTGCAAATACAGTCAACAAGATATTTGTAGTTGGGATTTTAACATCACGAGAGGCAAAATTTAGTCTATAACTCCTTTCCTTTTTGTTTTGAAAAGTGGACATTTACGATGTTTATTATAGCAACTCATATATACTAACTACGCTATCATTGTTCTTTTTGTTTTCTTTAAAAATGTTTCTCCTTCTTTGTTTAGTAACCTGTGTGGCTCAAGTGTGTAAATACTATATTTCTATATTTTGCCTAGTGTACAGCTACCAATTTCTCTGTTATACTGAATAAATGATTCTTGCATTTATTTTTATGCCTGGTTCCTGTTGGCTAGCCATGTGTCTGCTATCCTTTTTGACAGCTTCGAGGGCATTAATAGGTTTTGCTCAGTTCTATTAAGCCGGTGGGAATGGGTAAAGAGAGTGACCCTAAGCTACAGTGCTTCAGCCTCATTTTTACGAAGCCATCACAACTGTCTTTGAATGGTCTCACTCTAGTCTGTGCCGTGCTTTTGGTTAATGCCACATGTTCTAAAATGCTTGACTTTAAGAAGTTGTTTACTCAGTGTTCAGATTCATCACGGGCTAGGTCTTGTAACTTGCAACACAGCAAATATACTGAACAAGCTAGCTAAGCTCACTGTTTTTAGTATTAATAAAGATAACACAGAACATACTTAGTTGGGTACATGTTGGACAAATCAAAACGATTATCTACATCTTCTTCAAAAGTTCGTTTATGAAGTCAATTAACTTATCAGCCACTGATTTACAGAATGGCTAATATAAGAAGGGCTGCCTTCATGCAGAGGGAACAACCCATCCTGTGAGAGCCAGGGGAGACAACAGTGGCCTGTCAATGAGAGTAACACTTCTAATGCTAAATTGCACAGCAGTACCATATTTCCATCTTCCCCATCCTCAAGAAGGGTGATGCAATTAACAGACACACATACAGCAAGAAACAAAACAAAACAAAAACAGGCTCCACCAGTAAACCGTTGTCTTGAAGTGTCTATTTTGCCTTTGATTTAGCTGCCTCTGACATAACTGGTGATTAGAAGGATGGGAAAGAAGTGAGTAGCTAAATATATTTATATCCATTGCAAATGACAAGTAGGTCTTTACAAAGTACTAGACTCTTCTTTTTGTAAACAAATCTTACCTTTTATTTTTTTAAAGTTTTGATTCTTTGAGTTTAGAAAAATCTTCAGGTTTTTTGTGAATTTCAGAGCCAAATCAGATTTCTTTGAAACTGAGTAAGGAACAATGGTTTTACCATAGTGACTCAAATTCAACTCCCTTTCAGGTATATCATCAGCAGCGTCATCATCTGAATTCAGAGCTAATAAGAGATATGTAGTGACAACCAAAATTACTATTATCTGTAGCAACATCAACTTCCAGTTGCGGCAAATGAACAGTGCTCTTTTTATAAACATGGAATAAAATTGTTGGCGGTAAAGTGGAAACTATAAAGAGAAAGGAAAAATAGTATTTTGATGATTAGAGAGAGATTCAAGTGGAATACTCATGATGAAAACCATTCATCATGCTTTAAAATCTATAATGCAAGATATCTTCATAAAGTATAATACAAGTGAATTTTAGTTAACCTTGGTAAATTCAAAGCAAATAGTTTTATTTGTGCACTACTAATTTAAATAAAGTATTAAGACCTAGAGTCTAACTATAGTAAAACTCTTAAAGTCATTTTCTTTTGTGGGCTGAAGGGCAGTGCTAGGCTCAAACTCTTACACATACTAGGCAAGTATGTTATTACTGATCCCAAGATTTTCTTATTAATGTGTTAAGAGTTTTTGATTAAAAATGGAAAACTGGGCCAGTGTGGTGGTGCATACCTTTAATCCCAGAACTTGTGAGGCAAAAGAGGGTAGGCATCTCTTAGTTTGAGGCCAGTCTGGTTCACACAGTTAGCTCTAGACCATCCAAGATTACACAGTGAGACCCTGCTTCAAAACAAACAAAATACCACAAAAGCTGGAAATTTTATTTCTGTCTTTATTTAACATATAAGCATTTCCCCTTCATTTTGAACATTCCTCATAAAATGATTTTATTTTGTCAGGCACACACACTGTGTTCCAGAGAGAAAATGCCCTTACTTTGATCAAGTATTTTCTGAACATGGTAGTTTTAACTCTTTGGTATTATTAGAACTGAACAAAGAGAGTGTTTTAAACAGAACTTCAGAAAAAGGATTCTGAGAAATAATCAGCTGGGATCTTCATCTATAGCCCTTTCTCCCATATCAAGTCTCACAGACTAGTCCATTTCTAGCTGGACAAACTGGAAGTGTCTATTAAGTTTAGATACTAAAAAGTGTGATATGCAAAGGAAAAAACATTATCAGTTTGACAGTGGGAGGGGCCATGAAAGGAGCTGGTAAAAGGGAATTTGGCAGGCGCTAGAAAGGAAAGAGAAGGGGAAAGTGATATAATTATATATTTCAAATATATAAAAATTTAAAATGTAATATGCTTACCCCAGTTTTAAATTTAATGGAAGTAATTCCACCCAAACAGGAAAATCTAGGTCTGTTGTAATTTGCGAGCATATCCACACTCTGTTTTTCATCTTCAATCATATTTCTATATGTCGTGTAATAGGATTTGATAGACTGAACATTACTTTGGGGAGCTGCCAACCTATTGACCCTAAACATATTTGGATATACAAAAAGAGCACAAGATATTTCCTTTTAATCATAGCCTTAAATTGCTTTGCATCAAGAATATGAAACCAGTCAATAAAATAATACAGACTACTGATATTGTCCTTGGTTGTATCCCAGAACTTGAAAGTAAGCCCTATAGCTAAAGATACCATGTACTTTGGACACCGGATTTGGAAGTTAGAGCTGAAACTGACCTGGAAGATTCCTCCCAAGCTCTAGCTCTCACTAACAGAAAGATCTGTGCGAGCTGCCGAGGGAAGAAAGAAATCAATAGTCACACCCAGCTGTAAAAGACTACAAAGCACAAAGATCAGCGTGGGACGATATCCCTAAGGGTACAACAGCGGCACTTGTACGCTGGGGTCAACAAACACACAATTCTTATTGGACTTCAGGTCAGCTCAGTATGAGGAAATCCATGCCTAGTGCTGAAAACTAGACAGTTCCCTGAGGAGAACTCATCAGCCACTTTCCTAAAGCAGTATAATTCCCAACTACATTCTATATACCTGTCCTTATAACTACAGATAATTGTAGCCCTCAACCCTCATCAATGAAGGTTTTTTCTTCCAGCTGATAATGACCATTTCAGTTGGTTAAAATGCAGAAAATACACTGACTGTGGGATGCCCATCCCCAGTGGATACAACTACAACACACCTACTATATAAAAGAGGGAACAGCACAAAAGATGTGGTGGAAAACTAAGGGACAGAGGACCAGAGTCTTCTCTATATGACTGGGGGTTGCATCCACAAAACCTTAACATTTACGGCTGTATAATGTCTACACCAGCTGACATGTCTTTGGAACTGGGGGAAATCCCACGAAGCCCCCTCTTAGATAAAGTGCTACATTCAATCAGTGGCTGCTAAGAGGGTGAATTAGTCTTCTCCGAGGATGAGCCCCTGATAGGTTATCCAATCCTGAGAAGTCTCCTCTGCAACACATATAAATACGAGCAACACTAAATGGACTCAGTAGGGTGTGTTTATATATACATATGTATGCATAGATACGATATATGTAATTAGTGAAAACGAGGTTATAAATTTGAGAGGAGACATGAAAGGAGTTTAGGGAGACTGTGGCTGAAAATGATGTAAACAGTGCTCACTCATGAAATTATAAAAAAAAATGTGAAAAATAAAAGACACTTATAAAGGCTCAAGTTCAACATTTTTACATCTCATCTGAATATACATGGAAATATGCTACCATAAAATAGCATATTTGCAAACTTAGTGACACTTTATTTCAGCGGCAACAGAATGAGATTTGTTCTTAAATTAACATAAGAGTTTAGGGGTAGAAAGTTTTTTTTTTTCCAGGTGATATAACTCACTTGAGGAAAACCTCCTCCATTGTAGTGATTGAAGCTCCAAAGTTGGCAATGCCCAGTGCTTTCTGTTTTAGTTCCAACTCAGTAAACAAAGACTCAAATCTGTAAAGAAAGAAAGCAAAATAAAGAGCCGGTATTGGGTCTCGTTAAATTGTGTAATTTTTGTTCATTTTAGTTTTCAGTAATGGAATAAAAAATATAAGCATTTCAATTTTCTCCATTTAGTATTTTTAACTATATTCTTTCCTATTATTTTTTCCCCTTTTAAAATTCTTAGGACTGGGAAAGTGCTTTCCTAACATCTACAAGGCTTTGAGTTTAATCTCCAGCATCGTAAACAAACAGATTATGTTTGTATTCATGTACTTTTCTTACACTTTTTGATAATATTTTTCTCTTCCTCAACTCCTCTTAGATTCTCTCCACCTGCCCACACACCCAATTTCATGCTCTTTCTTAAGAAAAGTATATTTCAACAGAGGAATGGATACAGAAATTGTGGTACATTTACACAATGGAATACTACTCAGCTATTAAAAACAAGAAAATCATGAAATTTGCAGGCAAATGGTGGGAACTAGAAAAGATCATCCTGAGTGAGGTATCCTAGAATCAGAAAGACACACATGGTATATACTCACTTAGAAGTGGATATTGGACATATAATATAGGATAAACATACTAAAATCTGTACACCTAAAGAAGCTAAGCAAGAAGGAGGACCCTAGGTAAGATAATCAATCATCATTCAGAAAGGCAAATATGATAGACATGAGAAGAGGGAGAAAACAGGGAACAGGACAGGAGCCTACCACAGAGAGCATCTGAAAGACTACCCAGCAGGGTATCAAAGCAGATGCTGAGACTCTTAACTGAACTTTGGGCAGAGTGCAGGGAATCCTATGGAAGAAGGGGGAGCTAGAAAGACCTGGAGGAGACAGGAGCTCCACAAGGAGAGCAACAGAACCAAAAAATCTGGGCCCAGGAGTCTTTTCTGAGACTGATACTCCACCCAAGGACCATACGTGGAGATAACCTAGAACCCCTGCACAGATGTAACCCATGGCAGCTCAGTGTCCAAGTGGGTTCCCTAGTAATGGGAAGAGGGACTGTCTCTGGCATGAACTCAGTGGCTGGCTCTTTGATCACCTCCCCCTGAGTGGAGAGCAGCCTTACCAGGCACAGAGGAAGACAGTACAGCCAGTCCTGATGAGACCTGATAGGCTAGGGTCAGAGGGAAGGGGAGGAGGACCTCCTCTATCAGTGGACTTGGGGAGGGGCATGAAAGGAGATGAGGAAAGTGGGAGGGGCAGAGGGAGGAGGCTACAGCTGGGATACAAATTGAATAAACTGTAATTAATAAAAAATTAATTAAAAATTACTCTCCTCCAAGAAAAACAACAACAGCAACAACAACAAAACTAGCCAAACAAGCAAGCAAACAAACAGAAAACCCCAAAACATGGAGTCTGTCTTGTGTTGGCCAACTGCTCCTGAACGAGGGGTTTAAGTGTAGTTGATATACTCAATATAGAAAACTGATTTTCTTCTCCCAGAAATTATCAACTGCAAATAGCCTCTTGGTTAGGAGAGAATTTTTGTGCCCAGTTTGTGTGCAGGGGTTTTGTGTAGCTTTAACTTGGCCAGGTCTTCTGCATGCTGCCGTAGTCTCTGTGAGTTCATATGTAAATCAGACATTTTGTGTCCGCTTCCTTGGAGTCATCCATCACCTCTGGTTCTTTCCACTTCCTTTTCTTAATAGATCTCTGATGCTCGAGGGGAAGGCTTTGGTAAAGACATCTCATATAGATTTGCATGCTTCAAAGTCTCTCACTCTTTGCATTGCCCAGTTGTGGCTCTGGATCATTTGCCTTCTACTGCAAGAAGCTTTTCTGATGAAGGCTGAGTGAGGCACTGATCTACTGATATAGCAGTATGTCGTTAGGAAGAATTTTACAACTATATTCAGTTAGCAGCTTAATAGCGGCAGGCTTCCCCGAAGTCCCATGACCTACCTAGTCATGTGTTTTTGGCCACCTTAGCAGTGTCAGGTTTGGGTTCTGTCTCACGAAATGGACCTTAAATCTAATAAAAAAGTGGCTGGTCACTCCTGTAACATCTGTATCACTATTGCATTCTTTAAGATTTGTAGCTTAATGAAACGTCTAGTGAGGCACCAGCTCAATTCCTCCATGTTCAATGACATAAGCGGTGTCTTCAACAATAGGGCTTACCATCAAGGGGTGTATAGTAGCAAACAGCATAAACAAAAGTCAGCATTGAGGGATAGGGCCTATTTGGTCAATGACTCAACAAAATATAATTGATTTCTGGTAGCGGGTGTTTTATTTGTAGCATAAGATGTCTAGCAGGGACACTGTCTCCCCTATTATATGGCACCTCATTTTAATTTTAATGCATGTATAAATTGTAGGTATCTATGGTAGATAGTTTCCATAAAGGTTTTCTAAAGACCTTTAGTGTTAGTTCCCCTTCCCTACAATCCCTCTTCTATTCTGTCCTCCCATGCCTTTCCCAATTTAATTCTATTCTAGTTTCCCCTTTATCTCTTTGCAATTCTATATTCTATCTCCACTTTCTTGAAATATCCCTTCCTCTCCTCTGGTCCCTTATTACCTGCCCTCTGTGGGTATTCTAAATGAAACATACATATCAAAAGCTTAAAAGTTAACATCCACATATAAGAGCAAACATGAAATGTTTTACTTTCTGGGTCTGAGTATGTCTTCTGGGATGATTGTTTCTATAGCGTATTATGACTCATCAGGACTGCCTAGATCCTCTTCCTCTGTGGCCTAGCAAGGCCGCATCACCAGGGGCAAGATGGCAGAGGAGTGTTTCTTAGTCATTTTTCATCTTTTGAAAACTCTCTACTCACTTCTGTATCTCATCTTTAAGTGGGTTGCTTATTTTCTTGATGTCCAGTTTTTAAAGTTTTTTATAAAATATATTTTAGATATTAACCATGTATTAGATGTGTAACTGGTAAATTATTTTCCCATCCAGTAGCCTGCTGTTTTGCCAAAATGATGGTGTCATTTGTTGTACAGGAGCTTTTCCATTTTATGAGGTCTTAGCACCTATGCTATCGGTATTTTGTCCAGAAAGTCATTTCCTGTGCCATTGAGTTCAAATCTATTTTTCATTTTCTTTTCTATCATATTAAAGGGTATCTTACATTGAGGTCTTACAGTGAAGTTTTTGATCCATTTGGAGTTGAGTTTTGAAGAGGGTGATAGATCTGGACCCATTTGTATTCTACATTCAGCCATTCAATTTGACCAGAATCATTTGTTAAAGATAGCCACCCCCTCCCCCACCCAGTATTTCAGGCTTCCTTAAAAAAAAAAAAATCAGGTGTCCATCTTCCTCATCATCATAACTACTACTACCGTTCTATAATACGACTTGAAATGTGGCACGGTGATTCCTCCAGAAGTTGTTTTATTATTCTGATTGTTTTGGCTATCTCTCTTTCTGTGTTTCCATATGAAGCCGAAATTTGTTTTTTAGTTTCTGTGAAGAATTGTGTTGGAATTTTGATGCAAATTAAATTGTACTGAATCTTAGACTGTTTTTGGTAGGGTGACTACTTCACTCTATTAATCTTACTGATCCATTAGTACAGATTTTTGATCTTTTGATATCTTCTTCAATTTATTTCTTCCATGTCTTAAAGTTTTTAATTATACAATTCTTTCACTTGCTTAGCATTATCCCAAGATATTTTATTATTATCTTTTGGCTATTGTGAAAGATACTCTTTTTCTGATCTGTTTCTCAACATGCTTGAAATTTACATATACAAGGGCTACCAATTTTTGTGTGTTAATTTTATATACTACTGTGGGGGGGGGTTCTGCAACCTTCACAGACAATTTATCTGAAAGATAAACTGCAGGAGGCAAGAAGGCACAAGTTAGTGTAGGTGTTGGGTCAGACTTGGGTATCTGACCCTGAGTGTTTATTTTAGGCGTATTTCATTAAGTACAGCCTCATTTGGAGAAATTTATTGTGGTAATGCTTAACTCAATCCCATGTGCACAACAAGGCACACTCAAATCCTGAGGAACAAAGTAAGTTAAATAACCAGTCAGATGTGACCACATTGCAGCACTTTGTCAAAGCCATGGAGATAGTTTCCATAGACTGGCAGGGAAAAATAGGCTTATAATTGACTAATAGTTTGCTTCATTCAGACAGTGCTTTTCAGTCTGTAATGACTGCATGCTTGTTTTGACAAAACAGTAAGGATGCAACAGAATACTAAGGAGCCTGTGTAGACATAAAAAGTATATATGCTTTTAAATTTTGTTAACTGATTAGATGTGCTCTCATACAGCATTTTACTCAAACTTTACTAAAGACAATAGCCTTTATCCTTTGGAGAATGAAATCTGGAACAATTTTATGAGTGATAATATGAATTGAGAATTAATAAAAGTACCTCTATACTTAAAAAAAAAGAAAAAAAGAAAAGAAAAACAAATTTACAACAAGGGTCTGGAGGAGGGTCCTGTGCTGGAAAAGTCTCTAGGTACACAGATGATGCAAAGATCACCAGGCTAGAAAGAATGTCCACTCCAGCCTCCTGGGTGGAAAACAGGCTCTGCATGTCTTCCCCTGAAAGAACCACCCTGTGTGTTTAACATCATAGGTTCCCCTAGTGCATGCCTGTGAGCACAAAGACCTCCGTGTTCCCTACTTAATCTTTCCTTAAAGTGTTTATCAGCTGTAGAAGCTTTCAGGTGGAGATTTTAGGGTCTTTTATGTACAGGCATTTGGACTTCTTTTTCTACTTGCATTCTTTGATTTCCTGCAGTTGTCTTACTGCTGCAGTTAAGACTTCAAGTACTGCTACAAACATGGTTGCGCAAACGGCCTTATTGTGTACTTGAGAATCTTTTGGATATATGCCTAGGAGTGGTATGGCTGGATCTTGAGGAAGCGCTATTCCTACTTGTCGAAGAAAGCGCCAGATTGATTTCCAGAGTGGTTGTACAAGTTTACATTCCCACCAGCAGTGAAGGAGGATTCCCGTTTCTCCACAACCTCTCCAGCATGTGTTGTCTCTTGAGTTTTTGATCTTAGCCATTCTGATGGGTGTAAGGTGAAATCTCAGGGTCGTTTTGATTTGCATTTCCCTGATGGCTAATGAGGTTGAGCATTTCTTTAACTGTTTCTCTGCCACTCGATATTCCTCTGCAGAGAATTCTCTGTTTAGCTCTGTTCTCCATTTTTTAATTGGATTACTTGATTTTTTGCTGTTTAACTTCTTTAGTTCTTTATATATACTGGATATTAGCCCTCTGTCAGATATAAGGTTGGTGAAGATCCTTTCCCAATCTGTAGGCTGTCGTTTTGTTCTGAGGACATACTAGGCCACAGAAGAAGACAATGCAGCCACTCCTGATGAGACCTAATAGACTAGGATCAGAAGGAAGGAAAAGAAGTCCTCCCTATCAGTGGACTTGGGGAGGGGCATGCATGCAGAGGGTGGAGGAAGGGAGGGATTGGGATGGGAGGAGGGAGAGAACCACAGGGGGATACAAAGTGAATAAAGTGTAATTAACAAAGAAAAAAAGATTTCAATTACTATATTGAAGAGATTAATGACAGTAGACATTCTTCACTTGCTCCTGATTATAGTGGAAATGCTTTGAGTTTCTCTCCTTTTTGGGTGATGTTGGCTGTGAGGTTACTGTAAAATGCTTTTATTATTTTGAGCTATGCCCACTGTATCTCTAGTTTCTTTAGGACTTTAATCATGAAGAGGTTATTAGATTTTCTCAGAGGCCTTTTCTGCATCTAATAAGATGATCATGTGGTTTTTCTCTTTCAGATTATGTGATGGATTTAATTTATCAATTTAGATGTGTTGAATCACCCTCGCATCTCTGGGATGAAGATAACTTGATCATAATAAATAAAGTTTTTGATATGTTCTTTGGTTAGGTTTACAATTATTTTATTGAGAAATTTTGCATCTATGTTCATGATAAATTTGGTCTATAATTTTGTTTTGGTGTGTGTGTAGTTTAGGTAAGGGTAATTGTGGTCTCAAATAATTAGACCATGTTTTTTCAGTTTCTATTTTGTGAAATAATATGAATAGTAATGGTGTTAATTTTTCTTCATAGGTCTGGTAGAATTCTGCACTGAATCTATCTAGGCCTGAGCTACTTTTGATTAGGAGAGATTCAAATACTGTTACTATTTCACTAGGGCTTATGGGTCTGTTTAAATTGCTTATTTAATCTTCATTTAGCTGTGGCAGTCTATATATAAAAAGAAATTAATTTCCTTTAGATTCTAAAGTTTGGTGAAGTATACATTTTTAAAGTACATTCTTATGATTCTCTAGATTTCTTTGGTTTTTATTATAATGTTCTCCACCTTCATCTCTGATTTTATTTAGATCTTTTCTCTCCATCTTTTAGTTAATTCAGCTAATGGTTTGTCAAGCTTCTTCATTTTTCTCAAAGAACCAACTCTTAATTTCACTCTTTATATTGTTGTTGTTGCTTTTACTATATTGATTTCAACTTTGAGCTTCATTATTTCTTCTCAAACAATATTTTGGAGGGTATTATTTCTTCCTGTTGTTATAGAGCACTAAGTTACAAATATAAGCTCTCTGCAATTTTTTTTGTTTTGTTTTTGGTTGTTTGCATGGCATCCTTTTTATTTATTTTCATTACTATGTATTCACCTTGTATCCCAGCTATAGCCCCCTCCTTCATCCCATCCCAATCCTTCCCTCCTTCCTCTTCTCCCATGCCCCTCCCTAAGTCGACTGATAGGGGAGATCCTCCTTCCCTTCCCTCTGACCCTAGCCTATCAGGTCTCATCAGGACTGGCTATACTGTCTTCCTCTGTGGCCTGGTAAGACTGCTTCCCCCTCAGGGGGAGCTGATCAAAAAGCCAGCCACTGAGTTCATGCCAGAGACAGTCCCTGTTCCCTTTACTAGGGAACCCACTTGGACACTGAGCTGCCATGGGCTACATCTGTGCAGGGGTTCTAGGTTACCTCCATGCATGGTCCTTGGTTGGAGTATCAGTCTCAGAAAAGAACCCTGTGTCCAGACTTTTTGGATTTGTTGCTCTCCTTGTGGAGCTCCTGTCCCCTCCAGGTCTTTCTATCTCTCCCTTCTTTCATAAGATTCCCTGCACTCTGCACAAAGTTTGGTTATGAGTCTCAGCATCTGCCTCAATACCTTGCAGGGTATAGTCTTTCAGAGGCCCTCTGTGGTAGGCTCCTGTCCTGTTCCCTGTTTTCTTGCTCCTCTGATATCCATTCTCTTTGCCTTTCTGAAAGGGAATTGAGCATCTTAGCCATAGTCCTCCTTGTTTAGCTTCTTTAGGTGTACAGATTTTATTATGTCTATCCTATATTATATATCTAATATCCATTTATGAGTGAGTATATACTGTGTTTGTCTTTCTGCTTCTGGGATACCTCACTCAGGATGATCTTTTCTAATTCCCACCATTTACCTGCAAATTTAATTATTTCTTTCTTTTTTTTTTTTTTTTTTGCTGAGTAATATTCCATTGTGTAGATATATCAAAATTTCTGTATCCACTCCTCAACTGAGGGGCATCTGGGCTGTTTCCAGATTCTGGCTATTACAAATAAAGCTGCTATAAACATGCTTCAGCAAATGTCCTTGTTGTATACTTGAGCATCTTTTAGATATATGCCTAGGAGTGGTATAGCTGGATCTTGAGGAAGTACCATTTTTTTAAATTTAATTTTTAATTACATTTCCTTTACTTTGTATCCCCCCCTCTAGTTCTCTCCCTCCTCTCCTCCCAATCCCTCCCTTCCTTCCCCTTCTCCACACATGCCCCTCCCCAAATCCACTGGTAGGGGAGGGTGAGGAAGCACTATTTCTAATTGTCTGAGAAAGTGCCAGATTGATTTCCAGAGTGGTTGTACAAGTTTACATTCCCACCAGCAATGGAGGAGGGTTCCCCTTTCTCCACAACCTCTCCAGCACGTGTTGTCACTTGAGTTTTTGATCTTAGCTATTCTGATGGTGTAAGGTGAAATCTCTGGGTTGTTTTGATTTGCATTTCCCTGATGACTAAGGATGTCGAACATTTCTTTAAGTGTTTCTCTGCCATTTGATATTCCTCTATTGAGAATTCTCTGTTTAGCTCTGTATTCCATTTTTTTTAATTGGATTAATTGATTTGTTGTTGTTTAACTTCTTGAGTTCTTTATATATTCTGGATATTAGACCTCTGTCAGATATAGGGTTGGTGAAGATCCTTTCCCAATCTGTAGGCAGCCATTTTGTTCTGACAAGAGTGTCTTTTGCTTTACAGAAGCTTTTCAGTTTCATGAGGTCCCATTTATTGATTGTTGCTCTTAGAGCCTGTGCTGTTGGTGTTCTGTTCAGAAAGTTGTCTGCTGTGCCAATGAATTCAGGGCTCTTCTCCACTTTTTCTTCTAACAGGTTTAGTTTGTCTGGTTTTATGTTGAATTCTCTGATCCACTTGGACTTTAGTTTTGTGCAGGGTGATAAGTATGGATCTATTTGCATTTTTCTACATGTAGACATCCAGTTAGACCAGCACCATTTGTTGAAGATGCTGTTTTTTTTTTTCCATTGTACAGTTTTGCAATCTTTGTGAAAAATCAGGTGTCCATAAGTGTGTGGGTTCATTTCTGTATCTTTCATTTGATTCCATTGTTCTACCATTCTGTTTCTATGCCAGTACCATGCAGTTTTTATAACTGTTGCTCTATAGTACAGCTCGAGATCAGGGATGGAGATACCTCCAGATCTTTTATTGTAGAGGATTGTTTTAGCAATTCTGGGTTTCTTGTTATTCCATATGAAGTTGAGAATTTTTCTTTCAAGGTCTGTAAAGAATTGTGTTGGTAATTTGATGGGAATTGCATTGAATCTGTAGATTGCTTTTGGTAAGATGGCCATTTTTACTATGTTAATCCTGCCAAGCTATGGGCATGGGAGATCTTTCCATCTTCTCATATCTTCTTCTAATTCTTTCTTCAGAGACTTGAAATTTTTTTTCATACAAGTCTTTGACTTGGTTAGGGTCACACCAAAGTACTTTATGTCCTTTGTGGCCATTGTGAAGGGTATTGTTTCCCTAATTTCTTTCTCAGCCCTTTTGTATACATGAGGGCTACTGATTTTTTTTTTTTGAGTTAATTTTGTATCCAGCCACTTTGCTGAAGGTGTTTATCAGCTGTAGAAATTCCCTGGTATATTCCCTGAGTGACCTGGGGTCACTCAGGTATATTATCATATCATCTGCAAATAGTGATACTTTGACTTCTTCCTTTCCAATCTGTATCCCTTTGATCTCCTTTAATTGTCATATTGCTCTAGCAAGGACTTCAAGAACTATGAAGAGATATGGAGAGAGTGGGAAGCCTTGTTTTATCCCTGATTTCAGTGGGATTGCTTTAAGTTTCTCTCCATTTAGTTTGATGTTGGCTATAGGCCTGCTGTATATTGCCTTTACTATGTTTAGGTATGTGCTTTGTATTTCTTTTTTAAAATTTTTTAAGTTTTTTTGTGTTTTGTATTTCTGATCTCCCCAAGACTTTAAACATATTACAGATGTTGTATTTTGTCAAATGCTTTTTCAGCATCTAAGGAGATTATCATGTTTTTTTTTTCTTTCAGTTTGTTTATATGGTCAATCACATTAATGGACTTCCATATAATGAGCCACCCTTGCATACATGGGATGAAGCCTATTTTGTCATAGTGGATGATAGCTTTGATGTGTTCTTGTATTTGGTTTGCAAGTATTTTGTTGAGTATTTTTGCATCAATGTTCATAAGGGAGACTGGCCTGAAATTCTCTTTCTTTGTTGGGTCTTTGTGAGGTTTAGGTACCAAGGTGACTGTGGTTCATAGAATGAGTTTGGCAGTGTTCCTGTGTTTCTATTTTGTGGTATAGTTTGCAGAGTATTGGTGTTAGTACTTCTTTGGTGGTCTGGTAGATTTCTGACATGAAACCATCTGTCCCTGGGCTTTTTTTGGATGAGAGACTTTTGATGACCACTTATATTTCCTTAGGGGATATAGGACTATTTAATTGATTTACATGGTCTTGATTCAGCTTTGGTTAAGTGGAATCAATCAAGAAAATTGTCCATTTCATTTAGATTTTCAAATTTTGTGGCATATAGACGTTTGAAGTAGGACCTAATGATTGTTTGGATTTCCTCAGTGTCTGTAGTTATGTCCTCCTTTTGATTTCTGATTTTGTTAATTTGGAAAATGTCTCTTTGCCTTTTAGTTAGTCTGGCTAAGGGTTTGTCTATCTTGTTGATTTTTCTCAAAGAACTAGCTCTTGGTTTCATTGATTCTTTGAATTGTTTTATTTGTTTCTAATTGATTAATTTCAGCCCTGAGTTTCGATTATTTCCAACCATCTACTCCTCTTTGATGTGTCTGCTTCTTTTTTTCCTAGGGCTTTTAGATGAGACATTAAGTTGCTTGAATGAGATGTTTTGAATTTCTTTTTGAAGGCACTTAGTGCTATGAACTTTCCTCTTAGCACTGCTTTCATCGTGTCCCATAAGTTTGGGTATGTTGTGCCTTCATTTTCATTGAATTCTAGGAAGACTTTAATTTCTTTCTTTCTTTCTTTCTTTCTTTCTTTCTTTCTTTCTTTCTTTCTTTCTTTCTTTCTTTTTCTTTCTCTCTTTCCTTCCTTTTTTTCTCCTTCCTTCCTTCCTTTCTTCCTTCCTTCCTTCCTTCTTCTCTGACCCAGCTGTTATTGAGTAGCGAGTTGTTCAGTTTCCATGTGTGTGTAGGCTTTTTGCTATTTCTGTTGTTGTTGAGGTCCAGCTTTATTCCATGGTGATCAGATAGGATACAAGGAATTATTTCAATCTTCTTTTATCTGTTGAGGCTTGCTTTGTGACCAAGTATATGGTCTATTTTGGAGAAGGTTCCATGAGGTGCTGAGAAGAATGTAAATTCTTTTGTGTTTAGGTGAAATGTTCTGTAGGTGACTGTTAGGTCCATTTTATTAATGAACTCTGTTAGAGTTATTGTTTCTTTGTTTAATTTGTTTTGTTGACCTGTCCTTTGTTGAGTGGGGTGTTGAAGACTCCCACTAATAATGTGTGGGGATCTATGTGTGGTTTAAGTTTTATGAATGTTTCTTTTATAAATGTGGGTGCCCTTGCATTTGGCCATAGATGTTCAGAACTGTGATATTCTTCCTGGTGGAATTTTCCCTTGATGAGTATGAAGTGTCCTCCTCCATCTCTTTTGATTAATTTTGGTTGAAAGTTTATTTTATTAGACATTAGAATGGCTACTCCTGCTTGCTTCTTGCGTCCATTTGCTTGGAAAACTATTTTCCAGCCCTTTACTCTCGGGTAATTTCTATCTTTGTGACTTAGGTGTGTTTCTTGTATGCAACAGATTGTTCGGTCCTGTTTACGCATCCATTCCGTTAGTCTTTTTATTGGAGAATTGAGTCCATTGATGTTGAGAAATTAATGACCAGTGGCTGTTAGATCCTTTGATATTGATGTTGGCTGTGGTAGTGTGTTTGTGTGCTTGGCTACTTTTTGTTTTACTGTAGTGAGGTTAATTATTTCCTGTGTTTTCTTGAAAGTAGCTAGTTTTCTTGGGTTGTATTTTCCCTTCTAGTGTCTTCTGTAACGCTGGATTTGTGTGTAGGTATTGCTGAAATTTGTTTTTGTTGTTGAATATCTTGTTTTCTCCGTCTATGAGAATTGAGAGTTTTGCTGGGAATAGTAGCCTAGGCTGTGTTCTCTTAGGGTCTACATGATATCCGTCCAGGCCCTTATGGCTTTCACAGTTTCTGTTGAGAAGTCAGGTGTGATTCTGATGGGTTTGCCATTATATGTTACTGGGCCTTTTTCCCTTGCAGCTTTTAGTATTTTTTCCTTGTTTTGGATACTTACTGTTTTGATTATTATGTGGCGGGAAGATTTTCTTTTCTGATCTAACTTATTACTTATTAGGTGTTCTGTAGACCTCTTGTGTTCTTATAGGCCTCTTCTTTAAATTGGGGAAATTTTCTTCTATGATTTTGTTGAAAATATTTTATGGGCCTTGGAGGAGGGAATCTTTTTCCTCTATTCCTCTTATTCTTAGGTTTTGTCTTTTTATGTTGTCTTGGATTTCTTGGATGGTTTGTGTCAGGAGTTTTTTAGATTTAGTATTTTCTTTGATGGATACATCAATTTCTTCCATTTTATCTTCCACACCTGAGAGTCTTTCTTCGATCTCTTGTAGTCTGTTGGTTATGCTTACCTCTGTAGTTCCTGTTTTCTTTCTTAGGTTTTTCCTCTCTATGATTTTCTCTGTTTGTGGTTTCTTTAATTTTTCCAATTCTATCTTCAGATCTTGAATCGTTTTGTGGATTTTTTCACCTGTCTGACTGTATTTTCCTTCAATTCCTTCACCTGTTTGTTTGAATGTTCCTGTTTCTTTGATTTCTTTCAGTGATTTAATGATTTCCTCTCTGAAAGCCACAAACTGTTTGTCTTTATCTTCCTGTATTTCTTTATGGATGGCCATAATCGGTTTGACTTTATCTTCCTCTAATTCTTTACGCATTTCATTTGTTTCCTCCATTAACCTCTTCATAAGCATAGATGTAAGGTCATCTTCTTGAATTTCACTTTTGTTAGGGTGTCCAGGGTTACTTGCCCCTGGATACCTGGGTTCTGGGAATGCCATACTGCTTTTCCTTTTGTTGGTTGTGCTTTTTCGCTGGCCTCTACCCATCTGGCTGTCTCAGGTGTTGTCTGTTAATTTCTGGTGCCTGCTGGAGTCCTGGGGTGGGGAGAATCCCCTTGGCAGGATTCTGAAGGAGATGTTCTCAGCTTTTTGAGTATGGTCAACTGAGTGTTGGTGCTTCTCAGGAATTGTCATAGTTCACCTCAGGCATAAACTTGGGTGTCCTTGTGTTTAGAACTGCAATATCCTCTTGGTAGATTTTTTTCCCCATTGATGCATATGTATAATCCTTCATGTCTTCTGATTAGTTTTGGTTTGAAGTCTATTTCATCAAATGTTAAAATGGCTATACGTTTGTTTCTTTGATTCATTTGTTTGAAATAGCTTTTACTATCCCTTCATATTGAGGTGATGTCTTTCCTTGATAGTGATGTGTGTTTCTTGGATATAGCAGAAAGATGAATCCTGTTTTCCAATCCATGTTAGTCTGTGTCTTTTTATTAGAGAATTAAGCCATTAATAGTGTTTTCTAGGGTGTGGTTCATTTATATTGACTAAAGTTTCCTTTTAGTTCCTTCTGTAGATTTTGATTGGTAGATAGATATTACTTAAATTTTAATTTATTTTGGAATATTATTTATCTGTCTATTGTGATAGACAGTTTTGCAGGGTAGTAGTCTGAGCTGGTATCTGCAGCCTCTTAGAGTTTGTAGACAATCTTTTCTGGCCCTTCTGGCTTTTAAAGTCTTTACTTAGAAGTCAAGTGTTATTCCAATGGGCCTGCCTTTAGATGTGACTTAGTTTTTTCCCCTGAAGTGTTTAATATTCTTTCTTTGTTCGGTATACTTAGTGTTTTGATTATTATGTGTTATGGGGAATTTCTTTTATGGTCCAGTCTATTCTGTATGCTCCCTGTACCTTGACAGGTACCTTCTTCTTTGGAGTAGGGAATTCTCCCCCCCTTTACTTAATCACTTTATAGCCTGGCTGCAGCCCACTCCCTCCTCCCCTTCCAGTAACACTAACGAGGAATGGTGAAGGCTTTTGAAACCTTAACGCTCACCCCCAGGGACACACCTCCTTTGACAATGCCATACCTCCTAGTCCTTTCCAAACACTTCCACAAATGGGGATGAAATATTCAAATACTTATGAACTTATGGGGGCTAGTATTAATCACAGCTAGATAGCTGCATGGCAATAACTTTTGCAGGATCATAAACCTGGTACAGTCCCTGTAGATGAATAATGGACACACTTAGTGTCCATATTTCTTAGCTGGGACGACAATTATCTTGGTGTTTCCCTTCAATAACTTATTTGGCTAGTGCTGAGATCAAAGAGATGTGTTGTAGCTCCTCTAAGAATTGCCATTCAATCTGCATTTTACTCTTATCATCTTAATATTTCTCTTGGCCCCATTTCTATGCATCTCTTTGTATACATGTGAAACACAGTGCCATTCCTGTCCATCACTTAACATTAGAAAGCTATGGCCACTAGGTTGGTAAACTTCTAAGAGAAAGTATCAAATAAGCCTTGAGTGGACTTGAAAATATGAGGCAATCCTCTGTTTAGTAACAGAAATAATGAGCTTTGAGCTTCTTAAGTTTACTTTGCAAGTGGTAGCTATAAAAAACAACAACAACAACAACAAAAAAAAACATGGTTTACTACCAATACATTGCTCACTAAGGTAACTAAGCCTAGAAAATGAAAACATGTTCCTGGAAACCCACAAAACCATCTGGAATTATTGAGATCCATACCTTGATACATACTTTTTGGGTAGGATAAAGGATAATCCATTTTCTAAATTATTTTCCAATACAGCACCTGGAACATGATGACGAATAATTGCAAAGATATTTTTAACGTCACAATATGGCTCCTTCTCCATGACTATGTGATAGCCAGCACCTGAAATAAACCATTTAGACAACTGACTGGAAAATCTTTCTACTTTTTTTTTAATACCCGTAAGACCAGTTTTTGTTCTTCCTGGATCAGGTTATCTACTCCCACGAGGAAGAGGATATGGTACGCTGTAAGATATTTAGAATGAAAATATAGTAGCTGGTACAAAAGTTTTCAAATGGCATTCTAAGACACTGAGTAAATACACAGCTACCTGCAACACAGTCTTTAGTGAACCATAGTGATTTAGTGTATGTAACCAAACATAGCTGATATACAATATGAGGCCCCCTATTACTGGAGTACTTATTTTTATATAGAATTTTTGCTAATCATTTATTCACTGTTGGTATACATTATGTATCAGACACTAATCTAAGCCCCAAGAATACTCTAGTGTATACTACAAATAAAAATGTATCTTCAGTGGGATGTTTCAATCTGTAAGGTAATCATAAACTTAGAACAATGGAATTGTCATGTAAATTGACATTAGATAATATTTAACATTTTTATCTATGGTTATAGGCAGCTTAAGAGATGGCTCAGCAGTTACCACCACTTGTTGCTCTTGCAGAGGACCTAGGTTTGATTCTTAGCACCCACATGATGGTTCACAACCACCCATAATGAGCTCAAGGGAATCCAATGCCCTGATTTCCATCAGTACCAGGAAGGCATGTGATGCACAGACACACATGAAGGCAATTACAGCCTTTATACACAATATAAAATGATTTAATAAAAAATATATGGAATATGATAAAAATACAATATGTAAAAATTTAAAGGATCATATTTTATAAAGTGGGGTTATTGTTTTGAATCTAATACATAACGGATAGAGCATGGTAACCAGTACAGAAAAGATCAGTAACTGAATTGAGTGGACTCAAATCCTGAATAAATTTATGTTAATTAACCTTAATTATTTCTACTTATGTTTCTATACTCTAATTTTAGAATCCTACTATCATGTCTTACATCTACAGCCTCTAACTAAAATTCCTGCTATAGTTATCAAGTAACTGCTCTATTTCACTTATATAATCTTATTTTACGTGTCTGAGTATTTTGCTCGCATGTATGTACGTGTACCACATGCCTGCCTAGTTCCTGTGGAGGCTACAAGAGGGCAATAAATTCCTTGGAACTGGAATTACAGGTGATTATGCCACGTGAATGATGAGAATTGAACCTAGGTCCTCTGTAAGAGTTATGTATTCTTAACCACTTATCCATTTCTCAAGCCTTCACTTATTTGATTCATTTGTTCTGCATTACATTTTTATTGGCAATCACAACATTTCAGATTTATCTCATTATTATGATGGGAGTATGATGCTGGTTGGCAACAAAGAAATTCAAATAAGGGATATCTCATTCTTATTAATGAATGAATGAGTCAGTCATTTCAATCAACCAAATAACTATCTGGGTTCAGGATTACATTCCAGAGACAAAGACTGTAAGTAAGTCAAAATGATACAGTAACTTTGTTTCAGAATGCAAAGACCCATGCTAGAGCATGTATGAAAATCTCAGAAAACTAAAAAAAAAAAAATTTAATTATAAATAATTGAGACCAAAATTGCAGACTAGAGGAAGGTTATTAAGTTTTGGGCATATAACCAACATATGATAAAGATAATGTGAGATAAAAATTATTATAGTATTGGAATCCTAAGAATGATCAAATGGAGAGAGACCATATATTTGTTTCAGGAATACTGAAGAGCCACAGCAGTGCAAGGTCCCCCTGACCATGATGGCAATGCGGTCACCCAGGATGTCAGCTTCATCCATGTAGTGGGTGGTGAGTAAAATGGTCCGATCATGTTTATAATGCTGAAGGATATCCCAGGTGGTTCTTCTTGACGCTGGGTCCATGCCAGATGATGGTTCATCAAGCATCACTACCTAAAAGACAGAAGAACAATTCTGTGATCACTGATAATTAATACTAGGCTACTCACGGGCTTATTTACTGTTTGAAGGGAGAACACTGGAGTTAAGGCACAGAATGATAAAGTAGATGTGAACCTAAGAAAACAGTAACAATCCCAAACATTATTTTATACCAGCTGTGATAAAAATGCAAATGACTCCCTTGTGTCTACACTGGCATGCTTCCTTTCAGATTCATATCAATGTGCAGGCTTTAGAGAGCTGAGTTTTCCAGGCAGCTGGCAGAAATTCATAGAGTCCCAGCTTCACCTCCCATTCTGCAATCACACTTTCCCTTTTCTTTGTCTTTTGAATACCTTGGAGCCCCCTATAAGTGCTATAATGATGGAGAGTTTGCGCCTTACTCCTCCACTCACGGAACCTGATAATGTATGGTAATTTTCTTGCAGTTTAAACATAGACAGCATACGTTTAATGTCCACACAGTTTATGTTGTGAGGTACTCCTTTTACCTGGAAAGAGAAGCCAGAATTTATATCACACATCCAATTTTATTGTCAGAAAGTACCAAGGATCATTAGACATTGTTCAGATACAGAAGTGTATTGCAGATACAGCCCTAGAAACACTTTACATCAGTTTTATTTATACCAATTAAAAAATGTCTTCTTTCGTGTGACTCTTCCCTCACATCAAAGAGACAGTTCCTAGAACAAAACATTCAGAGACTAGTGATACAACTTGGTAGCAGAGCATGTGCAAGATGCTGGACTAAATCACCAGAATGGTGTTTTTTTTTTACATTTAAAATTTATAAATATATCTGTAGCCCATTAACAAACAGATGATGAAAAAAGCCCACATCTGTGATTAGCTCCAGATGTTGTGGAAATATACACACTTCTTTATAGCCCACTGGCCATGTTAACCACAGAGAACTGTGAAAAGTAACGTCAGCAGCTGAACTGAGGAACCCCAGAATCTGGACTGAGACAATGGTGCATTTACTACTTTCCTGTGTTCCCTTTACCATGAACTCTGTAATCCACAGCTTGCAAGTGAGCTCCCTAATCCAGACTGACAACAAAGAGAACTTTCCAGTTTGGTCTGGAATAAAAAAGAATAGAAAAGAAAACCATACAGCAAGGGGACCAAATGTTTTTCTCTTTCTTTTGTACACCAGCCATGGAATTCTTCTGGAGGGGACAGTGGCAGGAATAAAAGAAGTCTGAAAGAGCTGAACTCTTGATGGAGGGGAACTTTTCCATCTCTCTGTAGCACTATAGACTCCAGAGGGAAGGCTCACATCCTTCTCTTTGTCTGTCTGTTGGTGGATGTAGCACCACCATAGAAGGTGATGATTTCTGGCTGAACAAGTGAGAAAAGAATCTGGGAAAGTACTAAGTACACACAGAGAAAAGCAGCAGGAAATGATGCTGTGTAGGATGTTTACAAAAAAGTGTATCTATTCCGTCATTTGTGTATGTAAATCGAATCCTAACAGATGACTAGTAAACATTCAAAACTGTGATCAGAGACACATATGGGATGTACTCACTTATAAATGGACATTAGCCATAAAGAACAGGATAACAAGACTACGATGTACAGACCAAAAGATCCAAGTAGCAAAGAGGGATTGCCTCTCATTCAGAAGGGGAAATAAAATAGGCATCTGAAGTAGATGGAGGGAGGAAGTTGGGTGTGAGAGAGATAAGGAGGTGATCAGGAGTGGGGAGGGGGGAGACTGGGAGAGAGAACAGAAATCATTGTGGGGCATCTCTGGGATAGAGGAGGCTTCTGTGAATCCATGGGAGTGACCCTGGCTGAGACTTCTACAAGAGGGAGTTGCATGGTATGGAGCCTGAAGAGGCTACCTCTTGTAACCAGGAGAGACTTCCAATGGAGTGTGGGGGGCACCAACACACCCACAAAACCTCCAACCCATAATCTGTCATGCCTCCAAGTAGTACAGGGATAAAGATGGAGCAGAGATTGAGAGAATGGCCTATCAATGACTGGCCCAACTTGAAAACCACTCCATGGGAGAGAGCTAACTCTTGACACTATTAATGATGCTCTGCTGTGCTTGCAGACAGGAGCCTCGCATAACTGTCTTCTGAGAGACTTCATCCAGTGGCTGACGAGAAGAGATGTGGAGACCTACAGCCAAACAATAGGCAGAACTCAAGGTGTCTTGTGGAAGAGTGGGAGGAAGGATTGAGGGAGCCAGAGTAAACTAACCTGGGCTCATGGGCTCACAGAGATTGAACCAACCAAAGAGCATACATGAGCTGGACCTAGGCCCCTACACATGCGTAGCAGATATGCAGTTTGTTCTTCATGTGGGCCCCCTAACAATCAGAAAGGAAGCTGTCTTTGACTCTGGTGCCTGCCTATGGTTCCCTTTCACATAGCTGGACTGCTTCGTCTGGCCTTGGTGGGAGAGGATATGCCTAATCTTGCTGCAACTTGATGTACTAGGGTGGGTTGGTACTCATGGAGGATCTTTTGTTTTATGAAGATAAGATGTTGCAATGGAGGAGATGATGAAATGGGAGGATAGAAGGGAGGGACTGTGATCAGGCCATAAAGCGAATTTTAAAAAATCCTGTGATTAGACCACTTCCCAGTGTGCAGATGCTATATTCATGGGGAAGACTGAAACAATAATAAAACAGCTCTAAATACTGACATAATTGTAGCCTTAAACAAAAAGCAAACAAACAAAACTCTTGCTTAGCCATGAAGGTTGGCAGTCCCAGACCTTTGGTAAACTACACTGTCAGGAGACCTGGGATCAAGTATTGCAGAACACTATGCTGACACCTGGCCAGAAGTCCTCTAGAGTGCAGGGAGAAGCTTTGGATTAGAGTTGGGTATGTTTAACTTGACTTCTGCATTGTTCAATCTGTATCTGTATCAACATCAGGTGACATGATAGGTATAATTTTAATGTTTTTTTTCACAATCATCAAAATGTTAAAGTTGATAGGTCTGTACATCAAAGAAGAAAAAAGTTTACTTAGAAAAATACTAAGTACTTTTAAAAGACATACTTCTGACTCACCATACTGTAGAAAAAAAGGTGTTCCGATAGTGTCAAGTCATCAAACAACATGTCGTGCTGAGGGCAGAAGCCCAAGTTCTTTCTAATTTCAATCATGTTTTCTGAAATACTATACCCATTAATATAGGCATTTCCTCTGGTAGCAGGAAAACTACCTGCAATTATGTAGAAGACATGGAATAAGCTAAGTGTTCATGTGAAATAAGTAATATCATTGCAAGCTCAAAGTAGACTTGTTGAGTATTAAGAGAATTGCGACTGCTGCTTACAGAACAATAAAGAAAAACTAGAAATTGTCCTTGGGGGGGGCAGAATTAGTCCTTTTAAGTTTTTTTTTCTTTTTTTGTTTATATGCTAATTTTTAATAATGGGTGTTGAGTTTATGATGAAAACATTCATATTACTTGCTGTAGTCTGATATAACACTGTAATCAGATAGTTACTATATTTGTAAAATACTATAAGTTTTACAGCACCGAGGGGAAAAGTTTCCCCAATACAAGTGTTATAGATTTGAAGGGAACGATTTCTCTGACAGAAGTATTATAGCTCTAAAGGGAAAGATATCCTCGTAATTGGGAATCAAGGAATAAAGCCACACTGCACAATAAACCTCACACAAGATACTTATTGGGAAAGACCCAAGAGGGTGGGTGCCTGTGCTTGTGTAGGAAGCAGTAAAGAACTCAGCAGAAGACAGGCTTTATATAGGGTGTCTTTGAGGGCAGAACTTTCCAGAGTGGCCTGGTCTTGAAGCAAGCTCAGGGATTTTCTGGCCTGATCGTTTTTTTAATTCCCCTCTGGATGGTGAAGCTTGGCCACCTAATCTCAAGGAGCTTGGGCCTGGCCCTTAGAGTTGTCTGGGGGCAAGCCTGGCCCTGAGAGTTGTCTGGGAGCAGGCCTGGCCACTCATGCCCCAAGTGGCTTACATTCCCCCTCCCTTTTATAAAATATCATGGGTTACAAAATGGGCAACATTATCATTAGACTACTTCCTGCTAAATGGGGGTGTCAAAGTCCTTGGGGCAAGCTATCTTCACTGTTGGGTATAAGCATGAGTTTTAGGCCTCTGGCTCCATAGCTAGGGGCCGGTAGTCCTGTAATAACTGATTAAAAGTCTGGTTAGGAATCTTCTAGATATGTTGTTGAAGAAATGTAGACAAGAAGTTTATAAGGCAGGGTGTGACTGGTGGGATTAAGAAAAGGAGAAATGGGGGTCAAGAAGGGTAGTATCCAGTTCCATATTGGATTGACAATGATCCTCTGGCCAGAGGCAGTGAGCATTTTATGTTTTTGGAGATCCATTGGGAATTGTTGGATCTTATCTTTTACCATACCCAATAGGATAACACAGAAGCAACATTTCTCCTTAAGGAAAAGACAAAGGCCACTTTTCTTTGCTGTTAATCTAATCCTTGACAATTTTGTAGCACTATGGCAGCTAGTGAGTCTATATGAAGGTCAGTATGAGCCACCTGTTGGAGATCCAGAATGAACTTAGATGAAAACTGATGCTAAGTAGCTAGGGAAGTAGCCAGCTGGATTATTTGTGAACTGACAGGAGCTGCCACTACTGAAAATCGAGCATGCCCAATTATAGACATTTAACTGTACTGAGGCCAAGCTATTTGTAGTAGCAGAGTGAAGCTTTAATGAAATCTGAGTTGATGGAGGAAGAGAGGAAGGGTCTTAAAATGAATGCTGCAAGAGAGAGTTTCTATAAGCTCCAAGTGGGAGAAGAGAAACAAGAGAGAAACCTCCATGGGCAGAGGGGAGCTGTGAGACTTCTAGGACAGAGCTGACAGACACAAGGGACAAGGTTGCAAAGGTTTGGAAGACACTGAGGAAGCTGTGGTACTAACCTGAGCTCCTAAAGGAGGGTTCCAATGGAGAACAAGGAGCAAGCGTATTAGTAACCAAAGAGTTCCCCACATGCTGGGGTCCCTGAGGGCTTGGTAGGCTCCAGGAGCCAGAGACAGGAAACACTTCATCAACTATGCAAGGAGAGATAGATTGTTAGAGCAGGCAGAGGGAAGAAGCGGCTGAAGAGGCAAACTCCAGAATTTGGAACCAAATATGATGGGTGGCAGAAGTGACCCAAGACCCCAAGGGCACATCCCATTTTTACTGTGACACAGAGAAAGGAGTGTAGGACCCAAGTCTGAGGATGGCCTGCTGAAGCTTATGAAAAGGTTTAGCAATAGACACGAGGAAGAGCTCACATGAGGGACCAAGAGCTGCCTCATATAAGGGGTGGGGAAGAAGAGAGAAAGAGGGGCTATAAGAGTGCAAGAATCAGCTACCCATGGGAAGGATAAACTTTCCTTCTTAGTGGTTAAGTACTGAGTGAATGAATAAAGTGTTTTCTATCCAGGCTAATGGCCTTGTGAGTTGGAGTAAGAGCTAGTTCCTGAGAAGTAACCCAAGGAGTGGGCAGCTGGACCATAGAGGGCGAGACCCTATATCACCAGTCAGTCAGAAAGTTTAATAAGATAGAGGTCTCAGCTTGTTGACTTCGCAGGGGTGGACTACAAAGGAGAAGATAATCTACATATTGTATAAGTTTGGATTTAGGAAGAGACAGAGAGTAAGTCAGATGCCAAAGCATGGCCAAATAGATGCGGGCTTTCCTAGAACTCCTAGAGTAGAATGGTCCAAGTGAGTGGGGCAGGAAGGTAAGTGTTTAGGTTAGTGCAAGTAAAGATATTTGTTACTGAGGATCAAGAGGACAGAAAAGAAGGAATCCTTCAGGTCTAGGACAGAGAAATGAGAGGGGATGGTGGAGAAAAAAAGTATGGGGGTTGAGTACTATGGGATAGAGGGGAACCTCAATTGAGTTGGTAAGTGGGAGACCTTGAACCAGGAAGTAGGTTCCTTTTTAATTTTTTTACCATGAGTATGAGAGGGAGAAGTTGTGGGGGCACTGAAGGCCTTTTTTAAAAGATGTCAGAAATAAGAGGCTTAAGCCCCCTGAGGCTTTAGAGAGAGAACGGGTATTGAGCCTGGGTGATGTAATTGCTAATGTTTTATAATTGGATGACAAGAAGGGAACAAACCCCTTTGGCTATAAAGGGGTTTTGGATGTCCTATACTCGGGCATCTACTTGGGAAACCAGTAAAGAAAAAGCTGTATCAGATTGTGTGGTTTGGAGGAGAAGGAGGGGAACAGCTGGTAAACCTGGGGTCAAGATGAGTGGAGAAGAGATAGAGGCTCCTACTCTGGCTAGGAGGCCCCTTCCCAGCAAGGGAGTAAGATATGTTGGCACCACTAGGAAGGAGTGGGTAATGGGAATACCCCTGAAATCACAGCTACATGGTGGGGTTTGCTGAGGCTGGTAAGGCTGTCCCTCTATCCTGTCAGTAAAGGAACAAGAAGGAGATGTGTATACCCCAAACTCCATCACGACCAAAAAAGTGGCCCTGGTATCCAGAAGGCCACTTTTGACTTTTGTGTTTGACTACCTGAGGCTCTTTGTTGAATATGGCAGTGGTTAGGTCAAGAGAGCCAGACATAGGAGGTCAGCTAGAGGATGACCTGGGCTTAATGTCCTCATGCCACGAAGGAGACAAGGACACTCAACAATTCAATGTCCCTCCTGATGGCACCACAGACATGGTTGAATGCTTTGCAAGGGCTTGGACAAACCCTGGCCCAATGAACCTCCTGCCTGCATTTGAAGCAGGAATCTGGAGGCTCCTGGGCTTTGGGAGCCTAGCCAGATGCTATGGTTACTGAAAGGCCTTAACATCAGGTATTTTGTTTTGGTGTGTTCTCATCACTCCCACTCTTGGATCTTTTTCATAATTTACAACTTTTAGGGCAGCCTTATGAAGACCAGCCATGAGGCAAGTTATAAATTAGTCTCTTGCTAAAATGCTCCCCTGGGTAATGTAGTTCTATTCAAGATCCTAGTTGGGAACTGCCTTAGCCCTGACTGGATGGGGTGAGGGGTGGCACTAGTTTGGTGGATTCTGTCTCCAGGTACCTTAGCCTGGTCCCAGACTCACCTGTGCTCCTTAGGGAGAGTGTTGGTGAGTGTCATATAAACATCATGGAAGGTAAAGTTGTAAGACTGGGTAGTATACTGGAATTCTTTAATAAAGGTAGAAGAATCAGCAATGAAAAGGAGATGTGTATCTTGAACAAATCTTCCACCCCCTGCAACCTCCAGCAAAGAGAGAACTGTGGCTGATTTAGGTTGGGTACAGGGAGGTAAAAGAGGTTTCAGGATGGAGTGGAACCAGTCACAGGGGAACTAGGAGTTCAGCACGTGGGCTGAAAATGGGTGCCAGGCAGAGCTGATTTGGGTGACCTGTCGCTGAGGAGGGAGAAAGAAAGACTGAATTGGCCAGAGAGGGAGAGAAGGTACTATGGGTTGAGGCTGATAAGAGGAAGGCAAATTAGCATGACCTAGAATAGTGAATGAATCATCTGCTTTGGGGTTCATAGCTAGGAAGATTTTTTTCCCCTTGGTTGGCTTATACCATGTGGTCACATTTAACCAAAATTAGGAATAGTGCTACCTTAAGATCCAGCTATATCACTCCTAGGCATATATCTGAAATATGCTCAAGTATACAACAAGGACATATACTCAACCATTTTCATAGCAGCTCTATTTGTAACAGCCAGAAGCTGGAAACAATCTAGATGTCCCTCAATGGAGGAATGGATACAGGGATTGTGGTACATCTACACAATGGAATACTGTTCAGCTATTAAAAACAAGGAAACCATGAAATTTGCAGGCAAATGGTGGGAACTAGGAAAGATCATCCTGAGGGAGGTATCCCAGAAACAGAAAGACACACATGGTATATACTTACTCATAAGTGGATATTAGACATACAATATAGGATAAACATACTAAAATCTGTATACCTAAAGAAGCTAAGCAAGAAGGAGGAGCCTGGGTAAGATGATCAATCCTTATTCAGAAAGGCAAACAGGATAGACATCAGAAGAGGGAGAAAACAGGGAACAGGACAGGAGCCTACCACAGAGGGTTTCTGAAAGACTACTGGTCGAGGTATCGAAGCAAATGGTGAGACTCATAGCCAAACTCTGGGTAGAATGCATGGAATTTTATGAAAGGAGGGGGAGACAGAAAAACCTGGAGGGGACAGGAGTTCCAAAAGGAGAACAACAGAGCCAAAAAACTGGACCCTGGGGCTCCTGCAGAGACTGATACCCCAACCAAGGACCAAGCATGGAGATAACTTAGAACCCCCGCACGGATATAGCCCATGGCAGCTCAATGTCCAAGTGGTTTCCTAGTAAGGGGAACAGGGGCTGTCTCTGATATGAACTCAGTGGCTGGCTCTTTGGTCACCTCCCCCTGAGGGGGCTACAGCCTTACCAGGCCACAGAGGAAGACAATGCAGCCAGTCCTAATGAGACCTGGTAGGCTAGGGTCAGATAGAAGGGGAGGAGGTCCTCCCCTATCAGTGGATTGGGGTAGGAGCATAGGGGGAGAAGAGGGAGGGAGGATGAGATTGGAAATGAATGAGGGAGGGGGCTACACCTGGGATACAAAGTGAATAAATTGTAATAAACAATAATTAAAATTAAATAAAAAAAACTAAACTAAGGGGCAAGGTATCATCTGTGAGAAAGGGTAGGGAATGGTATCCCCCAAACCACATGATCCTAGAGGAGCTATGAGATTATGGACCTCTCTGAAGGGAAAGCAGATAAAGAGGGAAGGAAGGTGTACAATAGCCTGGTTGGGCCTAAGGAAATTTCAGAATTGTAGCTCCAAGGGTGTGTGTGGTGTGCAGAGGTCAGGGGAAGAGGGATAGATGTAGCGTTAAAGATGGTGGCATGGGAGGAGATGAGGGAGGGAGTGTGGGATTGGGAGGGAATGACGGAGGGGGTCTACAGCTGGGATACAAAGTGAATAAACTATAATTAATAAAAATTAATTAATTAAAAAATAGAAAAAAATAAAGACGGTGGCTGGGGTTACCTCTACCTCCAGGAGTACTAGAGGAGCTGGACACTCAACGGTCACTTCCTTGGAATCAGGGAAGCCTTTACACTGACTAAAGTGGGGAACTTAGCACCTTTCCACTGGTGAATGGGGTGCTGAGCAATTGGTAGGCCAGAGGGTGGACTGGATAGGGCCCTAGTACAGTTTAGTCCCCAAGGGGGAGAATGGGCACCAGAAGAGCCTATGTGAGTCATGGAATGAATGTAAGTATTATAGCTCTGAAGGGAAAGGTCTCCTGGCAGTTGAGAACTAAGGAAGACCACAAAGTCACGCCTCACAGCAAACCCTACCCAAGAGATTTATTGAGGGGTGGGGGAACCCAGGAGGGTGGCTGCTTCTGCTCAGGCAAGAAGCAGCAAAGAACTGAGCAGGAGGAAGGCTTTACCTAGGGTTTCTTTGGGCCAGGGATGGAGCTTTCCAGGGTGGCCTGCTCTTGAGGCAAACTCAGGAATTGGTGGGATTTTGTAGTCTGATTGTCGGATTTTTTTTCTGTAGGGTAGAACTTGGACACTTGTGTCTTGAGGGGTTGGACAGTCTGGGGGCAGAGCCTGGCCACTTATACCTGGAGGGGCTTACACTAGGTACTGCTATGAAAAACAAATTCTGGTAGCAAATATCATATATCCTCAAAAAATTAAAAATTTTAAACATAAAATTTATGTTCTGCTGGATGTAATTAATTCAGATTTACAGTAAAATACTGGATAAAATATGTGAATAACCAACTATAAATGTGCTATAACCCCCTGACTCATTAATCTTTTTAAAAATAAATACTTGCAAAACATTTTTAAAAAGTTAATTTAAAATACACTCTCAGGGCTGCAGAAATAGCTCAGCAGTTAGGGTATACGCACTTGAGTTCACATGGGGAGGCTCACACTTGCACACACACGGCATTTACTTAAATGACACACACACCTATACATAAACAAAAACAAATCCTTAGAACTCATGCCAACGTAGCCACCTATATTCAAAGATACCTATAACAAAGCCATTTAATTTCTCAGAAGACAAATGTTCAACATAAAGAAAATGACTAATTTAACCACATTCTAATAGGAATGATTACTACTTATACTGCATGGACCTTAACAAGATTATTTATAAACCCTGAGAAAAATAAATAGCTATTGAAAACAGCAAGTATAAAGAGAACATAGAAATGAATTTTCACATGAAAGTATCTTCTAAATAAACGGAAATATTATGTCCTTTTGGACCAACAAAATATTTTTCATTAACAGTTTAAGTAACAAATTTAGAACTGATATAAACAACACAAAGAATAGAGACTTAGAATTTTCCTCTTGTTATATTCTTTCCCATATCATTATACAAATTCTTGCAGTTAGTTAAGAATAAAAACCTTAAACTCCCACTGCTCAGTTGCAGGCTACACCATTCAGAAGATCAGAGACACCCTGCTACACCAAAGGCCAACCTAGTCAGGAGAAGTCCTGCTCCAACCTGATAAGAGACTTTCTTCTGAATCAAAGGTCAAGCCAGCTGCCAGAAATTCAGACCACAAAGAGCAGAAGACTAAATAAGAAACAGAAACCAAGCAAAAAACATCCATCTAATGAAGACAAACTCAGAAGTGACCTATAATCTCCCCAAACTCACATGCCTAAATGCTAGTGTGGAAACATAACCAACAATAGCCAGGACAATATAGCACCATCAGAGCCCAGCTACCCTATGACAACAAGACCAGAATACTTCAATGCAGCTGATGCACAGAAAAATGACCTCAAAACCAACTTTATGAAGATGATAAAGGTCCTTTAAAAAGAAAGGAAAACATCTTTTAAAGAAATTAAGGAAAAGACAAAACAAAGAATTGGAGGAAATAAAAAAAAATCCCTTAAAGACAGTCATAAAAATGTCTCAGCGGTTAATAGCACTGGCTTTTCTTCCAGAAGACCCAGGTTAAATTCTCAGCACCTACATAGCTGTTCACAGCTGTCTGTAACTCCTGTTCCGGGGAATCCAACTCCCTCACATATGCAGGCAAAACTCCAATGTATATAAAATAAAAATAAATAAATTATAAATAAACAAATTTTTAAAAACGGGGTAAAGATCTAAACAGAGAATTCTCAACAGAGGAATCTCAAATGGCAAGAGACACTTAAAAGGAACTCCATGAGGAGAACAACAGAACAAGATAATTTGAACACAGGGAACTTCCCAGAGACTCATACTCCAACCAAGGACTATCCGTGGAGATAACCTAGAACCCTGACAAAGCAGGCACTTCTGATGAGAACTGATAGACTAAGATCAGAAAGAAGGAGAGAAGGACCTCCCCTATCGGTGGACTTGGGGAGGGGCATGCATGCAGAAAGGAGGGGAGGGTGGGACCGGGAGGGGAGGAGGGAGGGGCTTATGGGGCGATACAAAATGAATAAAGTGTAATTAATAATAAAAAAAAGAAAAAAAAAAGAAATGTTCAACATTCTTAGCCATCAGGGAAATGCAAATCAAAATGATTTTGAGATTCTGTCTTACACCTTTCAGCATGACTAATATCAAAAGTATAAGTAACAGCTCATGCTGGCAAGGATGTGGAGTAAACACTCCTCCATTGCTGGTGGCAGTACAAACTTGTACAGTCACTTTGGAAGTCAATGTGGTGGTTTCTCAGAACATTTGGAATCAATCTACCTCAAGATCCAGATACCACTCCTGGCTGTATACCCAAAGGATGCTCCACCATACCATAAGGACACTTGCTTAACTATGTTTACAGCAGCTTTATTCATAATACCTAGAAACTTGAAACAGTCTAGGTGTCCTTCAACCAAAGAACGGATAAAGAAACTGTGGTACACTTACACAATGGAGTATTTCTCAGCTGTTAAAAACAATGACAACATGAATTTAAAGGCAAATGGATGGAACTAGAAAAAATCATCCTGAGTCAGGGAACCCAGATCCAGAAAGATAAATATGATATGTACTCACTTGTAAGGGGATATAAACTATAAAATAGAAACAATCATGCTGTAGTTCACAGACCCAGAAAGGCTAAGTAACAAGGAAGGCTTAAGGCAGGGGTGGGGGTGCGGTGGCAAAGAACTCCCTGGGAAGGGAAAAACAGATTTTGCAGGTGGACTTGGGGTAGGTGGGGTTGGGAACAGAAAGAATCGGGAAGGAGGGAGGAAAAATATTGGGAGAAACACCTGGAATTTCAGGGGGCAAGTAGAAACCTAGTCAACAGAAACTCCATCAAATCTACCAGAGTAACTCTATTAAGGAGTCCTGGTAATAGGAGAGACAGGGCCTGAACCAGCCATCTTCTGTAACCAGGCAAGGCTTCAAGTGGACGAATTGAGACACCAACCCAGCCACAAAACTTTGGACCTACAGTTTTTCCTGCCTGCAGAGTGTGCTAGGAATGGAACCTAGTAGAACCGTCATCAATGAGACCAGAGAGACTCCATTCAGCAGTTGGTAGGAGAAGATGCAGAACCCCAGAGCCAGATATTCGGCTCTGGAGTTCAGACAGTTCTGTCTGGAGTTCAGACAGTCTTGAGGAGCAGGAAGAGGAAGGGGTGGAGAAAGCAGAAGGGTCAGGGACAGACCATTAGAACATCCTATATAATTAACTGATAGAGACTCAAGGGAACTTGAGAGATCAGGAAACCTATAGGAGTATGACCTAGATCCTCTATACTTCCTCCCATTCTTGTTAGGGCATTGTTTTGTACAGAATTAAAAAGAAACCAAGACAAACAGTTAATCTAAACTTTGTTCCTGTATATCTACACCCCTTCCCTTTATGTTGGCATCACAAAATACATTTTTATACATATATTCCCAATAGCAGACTAACACTTAATTTTTATGCATTTGTCTTTCTAATAATCTAGCAAACCAAAACTATAATAATACTTGCTATTTATATATGCAGTCACTTTACCTGGATATCATTTCCATAGAAGATTTAATTTACTTTCTACTTCACTTTCATTATTATACGAAGGATTCCAGCATTTTTCTGTAATGCTAAATATTATAGTAATGAATTCTTTCAGCCTCTATTTCCTATGTCTAAATTTCTCTATTACTTTTGAAGGACAATTTTGCTAGGTATAAAATTTTGGTTACAATCTATACCCTCTTCTACCTTGAAAACTTCCTTGTGCTACCCTCTATAGTTCATTGTAATGAAAAACCAGTATCTGTCAATCATGATTCTCCAGACTGTTTCTATGAAGTTGGCAACTTTTGATGTCTCTCAAAAGTAGAATCATTCTAGATTTTTTCTTTTTGCAATTGGTTTACTTAGTAATAGCAGATTGCATCCATGTTATAGCACGAGACAGAATTTCCCTCTGGTTTAAGCCTGATTATTTTAACATATGAATGTGAATATGCTACATTTTTCTAATGAGTCCTCTGTTGACAGAAATCTGGATTATTTCTGTAGCTTGGTTGTTGTGGATATAAACATGTTTTTGTTTTAATCCCAGGTGTGGGATGTGGGTCACATCCACAGCAGCAAACTATTTGCCTTGTGTGGACTCTGAGAGGAGCTCTTTGTCAGCTGCAGATAGTTTAAATCTAAAGACTCTGGAGAAAGAATAAATGCCAGAGCTCAGAGAGTGTTGAGGAGCTCTGAGAAAGTACAAGGCTACTGCTCTACCCCTCCCCTCCGTGGCTCCCAGTTGCTATTGATGCAGTGAGACAAGAAGTTGGAGATCTCCTGAAAGGAGGATTGGACTGGCTCCAAGGAACCCGACCACCCTAACCAGCAGGAAGGATCTAAGAGAACTGTGTCCCTTCTCTTACCAACCCTTTCTCTCTCCTACCTGGTGTTGGGGTGTTGGAAGGGATTGGGGTGGAGTAGGGAGAAAGAGATATAAGAAATGTAAATAAAAGAGTTTTTAAAAAGTACACCAACACTTGGTCAAATACTGCTACAAATTTGAGTGTGAAAGTATCTCTTAAGATTCTGTTCTCAATCCTGGACATGGATTCAGAAAAACATCATATTGTATTTTTTTATTGATGTTTATTTGATAAAGAATCACATGTACTTTAATAAATATGCATATATTAAAATTTAGTATGCTAAACACACCATATCCATACTTCCAATATTTGCTTTTGGGGAGTTACACATAACATGAAACTGAACCTTTTAACACAGTTTAGCGTGCTTTGTAAAGTATTGTTAATTTTAGGTAAGATACTGTACAGAAAATCATTGTTTAATACAAAGTGGAAACCTAAAGAATCTAAGCAACAAGGAGGACCCGAGGGAGGATGCTTAATTCTCATTCAGAAGGCAAACAGAATAGACACTGGAAGTGGTGGAAGGGAAGGAACAGGTTGGGAGCCTACCATCAATGTCCTCTGAAGACTCTGCCCATCAGGGGATCAAAGTCAAACTTTGGGCAGAGTGAAGGGAGTCTAATGAAAGAGTGGGGTGAGGGGATAGAATGAATTGAGCAGACAGGTTTTCCACAAGGAGACCAATAAAGCCAAAACATCTAGGCGCAGGGAGACCTGACGAAACTGATGCACCAACCAAGGACCATGCATAGAGAGGACCTAGACCTCTTGCTCAGAGGTAGTCTATAGTCAGCTCAGTCTCCATGTGGGTGCCCTACTAAGGGGAGCAGGGGCCATCTCTGACATGAGCTGTTATATAATCACTTCCTCCTGGATGGGCAACCTTGCAAGCCCACAGAGGAAGAGGATCCAAGCAGTCCTGAAGAGATTTTTAAAGGCTAGGGTCAGATATTAGGGAAATAGGACTTCCCATATCAGTGGACTACGGGGTTGGGGGGAGGAGATGGGGTAATGTGGGACTTCGAGAAGATGAGAAGGGGGCTACAATTGGGATAGAGAATGAATAAATTATGAAATAATTATAAAATAAAATAGTATCTACATCCTGAAAAAAAAATACAAAGTGGAAGAGAAATTATTCTTTCTGGAATACAGAGAGACTTGGGAATAAGACTTGCTCTATTTTCCTGACTCCAGTAGAGGAAAAAGCACTGGTTCTGTGCATTTTCCCAAGCTGCAGAGAAGGGTCAGCTATAGGAGGATGTCTGTCTGCCTCCTCTCTTTGCTCTTGGCTGTCCTAGTTTCTTGGCTTTATCATTCCTTTAGCACTTAGCATAAGTGAGATAGAAATCAGTCCTTCAGCTAGAACTCTAAGAGGTTTGGAATAAGACTTCATTTGCCTTGGTTTTGTGCTCTTTCTCACTATGTCAGAAGATAAAGGCTATAGGAAAACACCTTCCCTCTATGTTTTGTTCCCTACTGCTCAAGTTCCCAAGTTCTAGTGTTCTTTCAGCATTTGGGCAGACATGAAATAGAAACCTATCCTTGGAAAGCAAACTCAAGTTCTTGAGACTGTGCAGAAGGTACATTCTTTCCTCTCTCCTCCCTAAGAGAGGATATAAACCATCCTCTAGACTATGAGCCAAATTGCCTTATGGGAAGGAAAGGCTTACATGAACATAGCACATTTGCAAGTCCCCTGGATTAGTACAACCCTTTTCATCCTTTTGTTTATCCAGAGTGACATTTCTTTACCGAGTTCTCAATTTCTTTTAAGAGTATTTTGGTCCAAATAGCATATTCTGCTGTGAATTGCTTTTCAGTCTTAGGAAGACACTTTTGCCCTAGATAGAATGAATACACACCTGTGAGAACAGACAAGATTGTGGTCTTTCCTGCCCCATTGTGTCCAAGAAGAACAGTGACCTGCCCTTCATACACATTCAATGACAAATTGTGTATTGCAGGTTTGTTTTTAAATTCCTGTGGGATGAAAGATAATCTGTTATCTGCCAAAAAGACAAAGACAAACATTATCATCTACACTTATATCATCCAACTCATGCTATGGATGATGCTGTTGTTAGGTGCAAAGGAAACTCCAGTTCCCCAAACTCCAAAAGGCAGTCCGCATATCCAGAAATAGGCTCAGCCTGGACTATAGGAAGGTCTCTGGAAATGAGATAAAAGCCAGCATTCCTCAGGAACTTGTGAAGCTGATTCCCCTCTACCAAAAAAGTCATTTTCCTTATCATCGGCAAAAGGAACAAATGGCTATCTGTGGTACCTGTTAGCATACCAAAGAGCAGGCTAGCCTCCAGCCTCCCCCAGTATTACAGGTACGTGTTATACATTTCAAAGTCCATGCTAGCATCCTGGCTCTTCTCATCTCCTCTGCTACCCTAAACTCCCTCCAGTTCACAGGCTTGAGCTCCTCCGGCTACTCATTCTCCTTATAACCCTGCTATTTCTCTCACATTCTGCTCTGCTCTGTACCTGATTCTCTCATGGACAGGTACACTCTGCTGGCCACATTCAGCCTACTTTCTCTCTCTGTTCTGGAGCCTCTGGCTCTTTTCTCTCTCTCTTTCTTTCTTTTTACCACTTCTCCCCCTCCATAAGTTCCTCAAAATTGGCATGTCTAAATACTTGAAATGTATCTATATTATTAACCTATAGTTATCTATATTATTAACCTATACTTATTATAACCTATATTATTATCCTTTGAAAATACATCCAACTGTTTCTTCTTAGTCAATGACTGCACCTTCAATTCATCTCAATATGCAAACAAAAGACAAACTTGAATATAATTCTACACCTTAACGTTAGTCACACATAATCCATGCTTTACTAAAACCTCTCAAAACACAGTAAGACAAAATATAAACGCACATAGAAATAATTCAGATATGATCAACATTATGAGCAATACAACGGGCATAAAATGGTACATGTGATAGTGTTTAAATAGCTTAAGAAAGATCAGGCTGCCCTGACCCCCAACTTCTTCCCCTTGAAAAGTTTTTTTTTTTTTAAAATAGGATCCACCTTTCCTGTTGAGAAAGACTCCTGATAGGTAAAAAACAGCCTGGTTTCCCTGGAGGAAGTCCTTGTGTGATGTTTTATAAGATCAAAAGTTATAAGCCTGTATAAGGTGTGATATGATTGCAGCTTTCTGATTTAACAATCCCTGTCTTTCTGTGTGGCATCTTTCCCAGGCAGGAGCCTGTTCCTAGTCGGCTGGCTAGAGGACTTACTATACTCTTAATTAGTTTAATAAAGTGGTTGACTTGTAATTTTCTCTCATGTATTATTTCAGTGTTACATTCTGAAGTTTTACAGGATGTGTCAGAAAGCAGAGGATGGTCTTTCCAGAGACCAAAGGCAAAATCAGTCCATGATGTTCCCAAATCCTACACAGATAATTTAAATACTATCTACGTATTTACACAGTAAGTGCTCAGGCATTGGGTAGACTATATAACGAGGGGCCATGTTTCAATCATGAGGAATAATTAACTATAGATTAAGGAAAACAGATATGAGAGAATCAATTTAGTTTCTTTTGCCAAGAAATTAAATTGCTTCCAAAGCAAAATAATAATATTTAACAGAAACCAAAACATCCATATCCTCCTTTCTGTGAATATAAATTTTCTGGAGTTAATAATGCCAGGAAGAGATTCAAAGGAAAACTGGCTTTAAAAAAAATCATCAAATTGTATACAAATAGTGACAAATATCTTGTAAGGTACCAGAAAAACAAAAGAACATCTTAGGAGGCAAAATAAGAACTAAAACTAAAATTTTCACTGGAAACAATAACTGTGAAAAGGTATAACACCAGTAATCCCAGTATTTAGGCAGAAAGATCTTAAGTTCAAAGCCGATCTAACAACATAACAACAGCCTGTCTGAAAAATGTAAAGAAAACAAAAACAGAGGGCCAAAGCAACAGCTCAGTGGTTAAACTCCTTTCTGCTTAGGCAGGAGAACAGGAGCCTCATCTTGAACGCATGTCAATCAATGCCCGGTTGGCATGGTAGCCTGCCTGTGGCTCTCGGCTGACTGAGGGACACGCTTCAGTGACCACTGTGACCAGACACAGGTGCACACGCACATACCCATGTCCAAACACATTTAAAAGAAGAGAAAAACAGGATTAAGAAAAAACCCTCACTATGTAAAAATGTAGAAAAGGTATGTTTAAGTTATCATTTATTTTTAAACTTGTAACAAAACATTAAGGAAAAAAGTTCCTTAATCTAATAATACAAGTCTATAGTAAACCTCACAACTAATGACACGATGCTAAGATTATCTCCTTTCTGAGATTAAGAACAAACACTTCCATGTTCAGTGAAACATAACTCACAATGCCCAAGACATTTAAAAACCTGCCTATGAACAGACAAAAGGATAAAGATATGAGACATAGCCTGAAATATTATTAGGCCACAAAATTAGAAAAACCTGCCATTTGTAACTCACATATGGACCCCAGAGAACATTATGATGGAAAAAAGCCAGACCCAGAAGCAAAAACTATGATTTCATCTCCATTTAAAAATAAAAAACAAAAACAAAAACAAAACCTACTCCATTAGGAGAGAATAGAACACTGGGTATCATGTACTGAGGAAATAGACATGCACTGGTTAAAGGGTACCAACTTTCAGCAGATTTGGTAATGGATGCTGAACACCTGACTGTGGCAATCCCTTCCACAGTCACATGCACACCAGCCACACTGTATACCTGAAAGACATGAAATTATTATGTGCTAATTATAGCTTATTAAATCTGGAACAACAATTTCACAACAATAGCACAGCAGCATCTTTAATCTAAAATTTTATATCCAATGAATACATTCTGCTGGGCGGTTGGTGTTGCACACCTTTAATTCCAGCACTCTGAAGATAGAGGCATTCTGTGGGTTCAAGGCCAGCCTGGTCTACAGAAGTAGACAGTCAGGGTCAGAAAAACCATTTGAGAGAGAGAGAGAGAGAGAGAGAGAGAGAGAGAGAGAGGAAGGGAGGGAGGGAGGGAGGAAGGAAGGAAGAATATTTTTAGATGAAGATGAAATAAAGACCTTTTAGATTTAAGAAAAGTAGAAGGTTAACACCCCTCACCATGTCTAAATGAAGCACTGCATCAAGTTTACTTATTAACATACATTTTTACATAATCACAATCACTTGTTGCCATATCTATTAGAGAAGAATGAAATTAATGCATAAAGGTTGAGCGAATAACACAACATTTGTAAAAATATATCAACTCCACCAAGCACTGGCTCTTAGAGGACAACTAGACTAATAATAATGCAAATACAGCAATTAAAGCATCTCTTTTTTTTCTGGATTAGGCAATTATAAATAATCTCCATGGATAGCAATGATTTTTGGTTCCTGTAAGAACATCTGAAACAGTACCTTGTGCAAATGTTTCATCTGGATACCTGCCACCAAGTTGGTAGGTTCAGTCTCAAAACAGACTTGTGTTATGGGGAAGCACTTTGTCTCTCCAGAAGTCTTTCTAAGATTTGGTTTGCCAAACCAGTATGAGCGCTACAAAAAAAAAAAAAAAAAAAAAAAAAAAAAAAAAATCATTACCAAAATGAACATTAAGAACGTTGTTTTAATTTGCTGTTTCTAAATGTTTAAATCATGCCAAACAAATAAGTCTGTGCTATCCAGGTTTTGTTGTTAATCTTTTATTGAGTACTTGGATTAGGATAAAGGGCTTTTACTATGTACTTTTATTAATGAATACATAGAAAATGTTAGTAACAATAACAAAAACTTTTTTGAAAGAGTGAAAAAACAAATTTGAGTGAATGGGTAGGCATATGGGGAAGGTTTGGGAAGAGTTGGGAAAGGAGGAAAACATATACAATAAAAACATATACAATAAAACATATACATATACAATATATTTATTGTATACAAAACATATACAATAAAAAATTTTAAGTAAAAAAGAGAACTGAACTCTGACTAGATCTATCATAAAGTGAATCAGTGATCAGTAACATCCTACAAAGACTAGACTACATGGCTCCATTAGGAGATTTTATCAAACATTTAAACAAAAACTAACAATTTTTATTTAACTCTTCCAAAAAACATAAGGAAATACCTCCTAATTCATTGTGAGATGAGTATCAATTTGATATCCAAACCAGACAAAGACAAGGGAAAAAACTAAAGACTTATAATATGGATGCAAAACTCTTCAATATAATGCCAGCAGGCTGAATCCACTGGTATATTAAAATGATTATATGCCATTACAAAGTGAAATGTATTGCAGAGATCGTTCCAGATACTATATCAATCAATGGAGTATCACATTAATACAGGATCATTTCAATTCATGCATGTTAAAAATACTTAGAAGTCTAGAAATATAAAAGTTTTTATGAAAAAGCAAAACTCCAAACTTGTAAGTAACAATACTCAATGATTAAAAATCAAAAACTCTGTCTCTTAAATCATGAACAAGTCTGCAATGTCAGCCTGAATGAAGGGACACAATGGAGGTAGGTTGGAGGCGCTGCCATGACTGGAGGAAAGCTGGGAGAGCTTCCTTGCCAGAAGAACACAAAGAGGCAGCAACAAGAAGATAGGCTTTCTGTAGCTACCTGCAAGCAGAGGGACTCAAGATCATGCAGAAGAATCAGAAAAAGGCAAATGAAAAAAAAGGAGGAGCCCAAGTAGCTTTGCCCAGCCCACTTGTCCTACACCTTTGTGCCTGGAGCTAGTCCCATGATGTTTGAGTTTCTTCCTATAGTGCTTCATTTTCGTTTTTATTTTCTATTTTTTCTTCTTTTGGGGTGGGGAGGTTGCATGGGTGGAAGGCAGATATGGAGGTCCAGGGAGATGAGTAGGATTAAGGAGAATGATGTAAAATTAACAAAGAATCAATAAAAAGTTAAAAAAGAATACAAGGAAGATTAAAAGGACAATTTGCAGAATGGGAGAGAATTATCTGCAAATCATATATGAAAGAAAGGATTAGTACATCAGATACATACAAAGCAAACAACAATTACCAAATGAGTATAAGACCTGAATATATGTCTTTATAAACAAGATATGTAAAGGCCAAAAATATAAGTATCATACCTTTATTAGTTATTAGGAAATTAAATTAAATGTCACATAAAACCTCTGAGGGTAACTAGTAGAAAAGGAACGTATGCGTGAAAGAATGGAACCTTAGTACTTTACTGGGAGAGACGACAAAAAAAATGTATGATTTGATGGATACTAAATCCTTAAACACAGAAGTACCATAACAACTAATGGTTCCACCCCTAGCAATATACTCAAAAGAATTAAAATAGTCCTATTCAAAACGGATAAGAGACATAATAATATATCCTCTAGTGAGATATGCAATATTATACAGCCATACAACAGGATGAGTAAGCATCGATTCATACTACGCCACAGATAAACCTGAAAAACCACTTAAAGAAGCACTCACAAACACACACACACACACACACAATGGAAATGACTTCTTATATTGTAGTTTTAGGTTCTTGGGGATGGAAACCTATGAGTATACATTACTAAGTATTAGTGACTTCATTTTAAAATTGCTAATTTATGTCATATGTATTTCACTAAAAAAGTAAAGATTTCTAAGAATGAGGCAACAGTTTGGCTTAGTTTACTCTACATGAAGGACCAAGCTGTAATAAATTTTCAGGTGTAACATTTTACAGCCAAATTATCTACAGTTTTAATTTCTAGTATTTAAGCGAAAACTGTAACAGAGCAGTTTTCAAGGTAGGACAGAAATGAATATTTGGAAAATGAGCATGGAGCCATGGCTCATCAAACTTGCCCGTAGTGTCTTCACTATAATCACCCATCGTTATAAGAACATTTGAAGAATAAGAAGCAGGAATTTTTCTACTCTATGAAAATGAATGGTCAGCCACCTGAAAGGGACCCAGTGGTGAACTTTAGATACAAGAATTATTTAGTTCTCTGTTTTCTAGAACTTCTTAAGCTTCACACATTAATCTGCTGTGAGTTCCACTGTTTCCCCACTCTCTATTCCAAGAGACTATGTTGGGATCAGTAAGCAGGCACTTTATGGCCAGCCCCATAGACCGGTTATCAGGCATTTGTGAAGACACCCTGACCACTTGGAATTACCTGCGCATGCCCTTGGTCACCCTATAAGAGAACTGGAGCCCTCCCCTTCCTCTCTCTCGTCGTCTCGTCGTCTCTCTCCCTCTCTCCCTTCCTTTCTCTGTTCCTTACTCCCTTACTGTTTCTCTGCTCCTCTCTCCCCCCTTCCCCTAATAAACCTCCCACGTGGAACCGATCTCGTGGTGTGATTTGTGAACCTGCGTGTAACCTTCACATTCTCACGTTTCCTAACAGACTATGTTATCTGGCTACAAGAGGTCATAGTGCTTACAGTTTTACAAGTTTCAGTGTTTTATCCATAGATGTTATACAACTATATACAGAGGAGATTTTATGGCATATCCAGAAGTGGGCAGTGTCTCAGTACTGGAGGCGTATAGATTAGGATGATATACATTTGGCTTTTAAATTTGTTAACATCTATAAAATAGGTTTTCAAGAACTATGACCACTGGAGTAACCGCAGCATTAAAATTCACAGTAAAGGAAGGTGGAAAGATCACAAAGAGTTGAAGGAGGGAAAATTATAATGAGAATATATTGTATGAAAAAAATCTATTTTCAGTAAAGGAGAAATATAAAGAAAAAACTTACCATAAGAAAAAAGTACCATGGTTGAGGCACACCACACTGTCCAGGAAACACGGTTTCTACATACCAGGTAACAAGGCTGTATAAGAAAGCATCAAACAAAAGCATTCCAAACATATAGCCAAAGATGAAGTTATCCTCAAGATTGGCTGGTGTCCAAAGGTTATGCCATTTAGCACCAATCTCTGAAATAAAAAGGAGACATTGGGCATAGGTGGAATCTCTGACTTGGTACTCCGCACTGTGAACTGCCTATGTGCTATAACCCTTAGCAATTATATTACTACAGAAAATGTGGTTGCATTTCTCCCACTTAAAAACAAACTTTAAAAACAATTAGGAATGATGAAAGTGAAAGGATTAACTGAAACAAACAGAACAGCACAAGAGCAAGGAAAGAGTAGGCTTAATAGAATCTATCTTGTTACTTTCCCTTCAAGCTAATCTCCCACAAACAAGCCCAAGAATGGCCAATGTGTGAAATACAACAACTGACTAACAACCAGGAGAAGACAATAAGGAGTTTTGGTTAGTGACAGCACTAACAGAAGGACAGAAGAACTTCAGAAAGGAAGAAAGAAACTTTTTCCCTTTCCCGTCTCCATAACAGGAAGGAATTACGGTTTGCAGACAACCCTGCTTCAAGAAGCAAGACTTAAAAAGGACAACAGCTCAGGAAGCTCATCCTTTCTTCAACTGTGCCTCCCACCCCAGGAACATCCATGAACACTGTATCTTTCCCCCCCTTTTAAATTAATTTCTATTTATTTATTTATTTATTTATTTATTTATTTATCTATCTATCTATCTATCTATCTATCTATCTATCTATCTATCTAT
>NW_026596088.1:7263568-7320785 GCF_907164565.1 Psammomys obesus
TATCTATCTATCTATCTATCTATCTATCTATCTATCTATCTATCTATCTATCTATTACAATTTATTCACTTTGTATCCCAGCTGTAGCCCTCTCCTTTCTCTCCTCCCAGTCCCACCCTTCCTCCCTCTTCTACCCCATACCCTTCCCCTAGTCCTCCCCTTCTATCTGACCCTAGCCTATCAGGTCTCATCAGGACTAGCTGTATCGTCTTCCTCTGTGGCCTGGTAAGGCTGCAGCCACCAGGGGCAGCTAATCAAAGAGCCAGCCACTTAGTTCATGTCAGAGACAGCTCCTGCTCCCGTTACTAAGGAACCCACTTGCAGAATGAGCTGCCATTGGCTACATCTGAGCAGGGGTTCTAGGTTTTCTCCATGCTTAGTCCTTGGTTGGAGTATCAGTCTCAGAAAAGACCCCAGATTTTTTGGTTCTGTTGCTCTCCTTGTGGAGCTCCTGTCCCCTCCAGGTCTTTCCATCTCCCCCTTCCTTCATAAGATTCCCTGCACTCTGTCCAAAGTTTGGCTATGAGTCTCAGCATCTGCTTTAACACCCTGCTATGTAGAGTCTTTCAGAGGCCCTCTGTGTAGGCTCCTGCCCTGTTCCCTGTTTTCTCCCTCTTCCGATGTCCAACCCGTTTGCTTTTCTGAGGGAGGATTGTGCACCTTCCCTAGGGCCCTCCTTCTTATACTCATTTATAAATGGAGATTAGAAATAATAAAATCTGTATGTCTAAACACCGTATCTTTTAAAAGAAGTGGTAATAATATGAGAAAAATATTCTGTGGAGTAAAAAATGGTTATCAAAATTTAATCCATTTTGAGAACTAATAAAAAGTAAGTTAAAAATCATAGAAAAACTAGGAAATTAAATATACAGCACAGGAAACTTCCTGTAAGCTGAAGTCCTCCTGTCCCAAACAAAATAGAGTTCCTGAAAGATAAAATTTATAATAGAGAAGAGACAATAACTAGTGTAAAAATTTTAAGCCTGATAAAAATAAGTTATTAGAAAACTAAAAGGCTGTGTTCTTTCACAGGAAACCAATGGACCAATAGACCTAGATGAAATAATGTGGATAGTTAATGCATCCTGGAAAATAAGAATTATGAAAGTATCTACAAGTAAATAACATATGCATTCCTTTTATTGGCTATTAATTGAAAGGTTTTTATTCACAATTGAGAAAATTAAGTATTTAGATGTAACCTGAATGACTAAACAACAGCAAGATAGGACAATACTAACACATTAAAAATTGGTTTGTGGTGGCACATGCCTGAAATCCTAGTACTCAGAAGGACAGAGGCAAGTGGATCTCTGTGAGTTCCAAGCCATCCTGTCTATAAAGCAAGTTCAGCATAGACAAGGCTACACAGAGAAACTGTGTAGCAATATATATATATATATATATATATATAAAAAATATATATATATATATATATATATATATATATATATATATATATATATTTGTATGTGGCTGGTGTGTGGCTCTTGCCTTTAATCCCAACACTGGAGGCAGAGGCAGGCAGTTCTTTGTGAATTGCAGAACAGTCTGGTTTACATAGTAAGTTCTAGGCCAGCCAGGGATAAATAGTTAAATCCTATTCTCAGAAAAACAAAAATCAAGCCACCAAAAACAGCAAATTAAAAACCCAAGACCCCCAAAACTAGTATCATATCATAAAATTCTTGTGAGTAATTGGTATTAAATGACTCTTAAAATTTTAGTATAATTGGAATAATCTGTTTGATAGCTACTGTTAATATAAGTAAAAGTTAAGCTATTATGTAAGCACTTTGCGAGACAGGACTTTCATAGCTTAGCTATCTTAAAATAATCTTGCTATGTTGTCCAGGATGGTCTCAAACTCTTGGGCTCAAGTTTCATCTCAGTCTCCTAAGTGGTGATTTAAATACAAAATCGTTCAACTTTACCAATGAAGTGAAGACTCAGGAACAGATGCTGGGGTGAAAACCTACTAGCTCAGAGAAAGCACCCAGCTGACCTTCCTACACAGCTCACGTCCCAAAAGAAAAAAGCCCTTCTCATTAATCTCATGTCCCAGAAGGAAAATGCCCTTCTTTTTCACCTCATGTCCCAGAAGAAAAAAAGCCTTTTCTCATTCTTCATGCTATCTTAAATACCCTTCAACTCAATGCCCTCTTTTCTATTTCCCTGGGTGTCTCTCTAGCTATACCCCTGACTTCCTCTCACTTTCTATGCTTTTCCCCATGTTCACTTCCTGTCACTCTGGTTGCTTCTTCCACCTCTTGACCTAGGGTTAACTTTATTTGATCCAGCAGGAGAGCTCTTGGATTAAAGGTGTGTACTAGGGCTGAGCCATACCACAAGTACTTGTTTACTGTAAACAGAAAGCTCTAGAATCAAAGACTGAGCCACATCACAATTAGAAACAGTTTTTTCATAATTCACAATTTTAGGGTTCACAAGGGGATCAAATATACTGCAACACCTAACTAACTGGGATAGAGGCATGGTCTCCTTGTGTAGTACAGGTTGTTAGTACTTTTGCAAGTAGGAATTTATTTTTTAGATTAATACGAACATATGACCACTTACACATAAACTGCTAAGGATAACAGCAAGAACCATAAGCCATCTAAACATGGATAAAGAAGTGGTTGATTCAACTTATTATAATGAAATACTAAATAATGTTACAAGAAGAACAGAAACATACCAATGCATGGGGAAAAGTTCAAGACTTTTTTCTTAGAGAATAAAAATAATAGAAGTTCTAAAATGATTTTATTTGACAGTGTAAGTTCACAGAAAAAAAAAACATGGGAAAATTTAAGGTCTTGATTTTTCTTTTAAATTTTTTTTGTTTATTCTTCACTAATTTCACAAATACATGCACTTAGGACATATCCACTCTTTCTTCACTCTGACCTCCTCCCCATCCCTTTCTTAACTTCATGTTTGTTTTTCTTTTATACCCTTGGGTCCCATTAGTGCTGTCAATACATACCTGTGTGTAGGCACCCCTGACTAGAACGTGAGCAACTTACCATAGGCTACAGTGCTGAAGACAGCTGACACCCCACCAAACCCCTGCCCATAGCTCCCAACAGCTTCCCAGCTAGGTGTGGGAGCTTCCTCTTCCTCATATTTTACATAATCACTTATATAATAAGCAAATTTGGGAAAGATATAACATTTTCTTACCTTTTCTTCTCCTGTGTACCCAGTTTGCTAAGAATTGAATCAGCAATACCAATACCCACCTTGTATTTCCAACTTGATTAAAATATTAATCCCCAAGGCCAATGCAACATTTGCACTCAGACAGGAAGTCACCTTGGTAGTAAGGTTCAATTTTCCATAGTGTTCAGAGATGAAGTGATAGGGAAAGAAACTGGCAAAAAATAGGAGGTTTCCAGCAGAAGCAGCCAAATGAGCTTCAAATAAGAAATTACAATTAACTTCTTACACTACAACAGAGAACTAACAAAGTTGAATATACTTTGATTATGTTTCCAAAAATTTACTATGCTTCCAGTCGTATTTATGAAACAAGATAGAATTACTGAACATGTAGGTAATCACTAAACAGTGGACGTTGTTAAGCCTACAAACATGGAATTTTGTTATGTTGGACGTGCTCTTTTCTGAATGGAAATGGATGGGGAATTCATCTGGGAAAGAGAGAAGGTGGGGAAAACTGGGAGGAGTGGAAAGAAGGAAAACTGTGGGCAGGATGTAGGAGAGAAGAATTTAGAAAGAAAGTAAAATAAATTTTCATGAAAATATTGCTAGGATATCAAATCAGTGCTAGTGAAGAAAACAAACAAACAAACAAACCCAATAAAATTGCAGGATGCCACTTCCTAACATTACCATCATTCAGACAAGGCAGCAGCCTACAGAATGGAAAACAAGTTTCACCAGCTAGGTATTCAATCAAGAGCTAATATCTAAAATATATAAAGAACTCAAAAACCAGGCATCAAGAAAACAAATAACACAATGGGAAAAAAAGATACAGATATAAACAGAATTCTCAAGAGGAACATTAAATGGCTGAGAAACACTTAAAGTACTGTTCCAAATACTTAGCCATCAGGGAAACACAAATCAAAATTATTTTGAGATTACAGCTGAAGCTCATCAAAATGGCCAAGATCAATAAAACAAGTAACAGCTCATGCTAGTGAGGATGTAGAGTAAGGGGAACAACCGTCCATTGCTGGTGGGAGTGCAAACTGGTACAGCCAACACGGAAATCAGAGTTACTGTTCCTCGGGAGGCTGGGACTCAATCTTACATAGTCTATCAATTCTCTTCCTCATTGTATTTTGTCTTTATTTTTAAATTTGCAAATTCTACTACCCATCTCAATTTCACTTCTCAGATTCCCTTTATGCCCATTTTAGTGGTTCCCTTTCACTTTTGTGTTTTTCAAGTTTATAATTTTTATTTCATTCTTTCTCATATCTTTTTGTTCTTTGCTGAAATTTCCCTTTCTATAGTTGTTTCCAGAGGACACACAATTGCTTGATACAATATTGAAAATGGCTGCTTAATTCCTTTTAGTAATCACATCTCCTTCACCTTAGTGTTGGTGTCCAGCAAATATAAGTTTTCACTCTTGTTTTGATTTTCCCAGTTCTTGGAATTGTTAAGCTTTAGAATCTATCCTAAATATGTTGGGTACAGTGATACCCATCAAGCTACGTCTTAGAATGTTGGTATTTGGATGATTAACACAATGTAATTTTTTACAGAGTGAGCTGAAGCTTGCCACTGAAGATACTAGTTTGATTCCTCTGGTTTTACTACCTCTGTTTCTCTTACCTTTTTGTGAGTCATTTAAGCATATTTTTATAGAATGTCTAATTGGACCATTTTGGTGTAATTTGATGACATCTATTATTCTTATGCGAGTTTTCATAAAGAACCAATTACTAGAGTCCTCCCATATAGTGAGTACTTGCTTCCAGTAGCAATTTAAATTAACTTCTCCAGGAAGCATTTTTTAGTTCTAAACTCACATCTTTATATTTTTTTATATGTACACTGAGGCACATTCATTTTTTTAAAGGTTTATTTATTTATTTATCCATCGTTCTACCTGCATGTGTGCTTGCGCACCAGAATTGGACACCAGATCTCACTGTAGATGGTTGTGAGCCACCATGTGGTTGCTGGGAATTGAACTCAGGACCTTTGGAAGAACCACCAGTGCTCTTGACATCTGAGCCATCTCTGCAGCCCCGGCACATTCATTTTTAATTTTCTCTCTACCTGCTGCCAAGTTGTGTCATGTATAATCCACTTTGTGTGTTAGAATGCAAGGCAGGGCTTCTAGGTAGCTAGAAAGGACTACAAACACAGACTTACTTTTACTGAAGAACGTGCTAACCATAAAGGCAAAGCATATGGACGCAATGGCATAACATGTAAGAAAGACAAAGATGAAACTACAGTCACTGTAGCGCAAGATTGGCTCCTGTACAATCTACAATAAAACAAATCACGACATCAGATAAGGTACACCATAACTAGTGTCACATAAACACAAGAAAAGAGACTAAAGTATGGTCCCTAGTGAAATAGATCACCACTCTCAGCTGTTAAATGTAGAAGGAATCTCTTGCGTATAATATAGATGCAACACCTGTCAATTAAAAACACCTATGGCCTATGGCTGAGGCAGGAAATAAGTGGGATGTCTGGCAGACAGAAGGGATTCTGGGAGAGAGCCCAGTGCTCAGGAGTTGTCACCAAATGTGAAGAGGATGGACACATGGAGCCTGAGCCCAGGTAACGAGCCATGTGGCAGAATGAAAATTAATAAAAATGGGTTATTTAAAGTTATGAGCTAGTCAGAGAAGAGTTTAGATATATGGCCTAGGTATTTGTAAAATAATAATTGAGTATCAAGAGTAATAATTTCCAGAGAGTTATGGGATCAGGAGGAAAAACAGCGTGGCCAGCTGCTACAGGTGAGAATCAAAGAAAAGGAAATTGAAAATTTCCTGCGAGACTCAGCAGCATATGAGTTTTCTAGTATGGTCTTACAGTAGTATTCTACTGTAAACCTGAGTAAGTCCACAGCATAATATCTCTCCTTTTATTGGACTGTGCACTCTACTCAGCCCATTGAAACTTATCTGTCTGTTGGAGTAGTCATTTGCCATGTGTACTTACACAATATGTGAAACATAGTGGGGATGAATGTGGAACTCAATTTTATATTTAAAAGACATTTTAATAGATAACATATTTCCTATAAAAACATAATGCCAGAATTGGGATGTACAGTAACACAAAGCATACTAGATTTTGAAAACAAAAAGAAGACATTTTAAAAGTGGTTACATGGGAAAACAGTATTTTGTAAAGAGCTGAGTTAAACACATCACAAAAAGATGTGTTTTTCCCATTTTTTTTTAAAGTTTAGTAGCTAGTGAAATTTTAAAATTATATATGTGATTAATCATATGTCTATTGGACGGCATGAAACTGGATACTTGCCTTGACAAACAGTAATGCACATATCAAAAAGATAATGATGACATATAAGGGGAAGAATGTGAAGAAATAGCCAACCCAGATGATCCAATTTTTAAGCCCCATTATGAGCTGGTACTCCTGTAGGACAGTCAACATAAACCAAGCATTATATATGTCTGGAAATTCATGGTGCTTTCATGCACCATTTTTGAAATTTTAACTACAAAGGGAATAAAAATGGTAAATATTATCTCCACTTTAAGAATAAAAAATATTAATGTTTAGAAGTTTATCAAAATTATGCAGTAAGGTCAGCACTTCTCTTAAAATATTTTTTCATCATCATCATTATTATTTATTACAATTTATTCACTTTATATCCTGGCTGTAGCCCCCTCCCTCATCTCCTCCGGGCCTCACCCTCCCTCTCCCCCTCTATGTCCCTCCCATAGTCCACTGATAGTGGAGGTCCTCCTCCTCTACTATCTGACCCTAACCTAGCAGGTCTCATCAGGACTGTCTGGATCCTCTTTTGTGGCCTAGTAAGGCCACCTTGCCAGGGGCAACCAAGTTCATGCCAGTGATTCCCCTGAGTTCAGAGATCCTTTTCAATAATACATCTGGGATTTAAAGAATGAAAAACATTTCAATTTAGTGTTTTAAAATTTATCTTATGGGCTTTCCCACACATCTTTAGTGATATTTATTCCTCTTACCCCCTTATCCCTTTGTGAGCATATATAGTTTGTGTATGTGTGTGTGTAGTTTGAATAAAGTTATGCTACTTGGAGTGATAATGCTCTCAAGAGCTGCTGACCATCTAACAAAGTTCCCAAGTAAAAGCAGACATGGAAAACCTCCTTCCAGTGTGGGATTTGAAGACTGACCTCAGATCATCAGGTTTGTGCATCTAATGAACCATCTTACTGGCCTTCAACTTAAACTGTCAAGCGCTAAGATACATAGCCCCTATTAAATGCTTTACTTCCAGTATATTAAAACAAAGACATCTGTGTATCTTTTTCCCCTACTGATAGTTGCTTTCAAGATTTTTTTCTTTGCTTTTGGTTTTTAGCAATTTGAGTATCACGAGCCTGTGTATGTGTATACATCTGTGTGCACACATATGTTTATGTGATGTTTATCTGTGTTCTCTGAGCTTCTTGCATCTGAGTTTTAATACATATTGATTAAGGATAATCCTCGCAGTATTTTTAATTCCTTTCCTTTATTTTTCTCAATTTTAGGAATTAAATTTCTTGTGTTATAACACCTGATGTTGTTCTCTGCTTTTTGGATGCTTTCTTCTGGAATTTTACATTTTCTCTCTATATTTCTCTTTGTGTAATATCAACTATTGTGTAATATCTACTATCAATATTTTATTTGTTTAGCAATTTTTGTTGTTAAAAACTTGAAAGTTGTGAAAATAAATGAATACTGTTGTTAATGGACCACTACTTTTGGGACTTATGTTAATTTAGCCCTGAACAGGGTTGTAGTTGAAATTCACTGATGCTCTAGATATAAAAGAATTCAAGTTCATCTAGTAATCTTTTTGTCCTTCTCTGAGACTTTGGATTTCCTTCTATGTTGCTTTCCTGTTTGTCTCTGAAGCTTTTCCAGTTTGAGAAGTTGGTATTGCCAGGACTCACTCTTCTGTATTTAGCTCTCTTGTTACTCTACTGGAATCTAACAATTTCCAGCAATGCTGAATACATACTTGGAGGCAACTAATTTCCAAAGCATGTTCACAGGCTGGTGTGTGTGTGTGTGTGTGTGTGTGTGCGTGTGTGTGTGTGTGTGTGTGTGTGTGTGCATACATACATATGTACATACATACATAAAATACATATTTTATAACAGAAACTATCAGAAAGTAAGTGATACTACCTTTAATCTTTTTTCCTTTTCAAACACAATGGCTCGCATGATGGAAAGCACAATGGAAGAGAACATGAGGATGAACATCAGAGGAATGAAAGGACTGGCGATCCAAAGTAATTTGTCCTGAGGATGACGTGGGTATGGAAATCTCTGCACGAGAACGTCGATTTCATCAAACATCTTTTTCCCAGCATCGTGTTCATGATATAACATGATACTCTTATCCAAGGCATGCTGTACTGACAGGAATCCTTCCTTGATATATCCTGTGTAAGAAAACTCATGCTCAGGTAAAACACACTGAGAAGCAACTCAGGCATGAAAAAGAAAATGCAAGTCATCTTTAGCTTGCAACCACAGAATCTACCATAAATTGGACATAAAAAGACATTTCTTCAGCTGAATATTATTTTTATCTTCCCCAAATTAAAATATTGATATTAATATTAATCTTGCTAAATTCTACTTTAAAATTTTTACTTAGTAAGAGAATGACAATATAATTAAATATTGAGATGATGATGACTTAAAAATATAAAGGAATAAAGTCCCAGAACCATTGACCACAAAAAGGCAAAAAAATAACAACACAAAGTAAAGACTTCTGTTTAACAAAGTAGAATGTCAATAACATCAAAACTGGGTACTAGGGTGCTACAAATACAGGTAAGGTACTTCTAACAAGCATGAAGACCAGAGTTCAGATGCTCAGGACCCAAGAAAAAGACAGGTAGGTGTGGCAGCTTTCCTGTAATCCCAGCATGCAGGAGGTAGACATAGGTATCCCTGATACCTAGTCTAATGGAAATGGCAAACTACAAGTTCATCAAGATATCCTATCTCAATACCTAAGAAGAAGAACAATGAAGGATAATTCAACCTCAGACCTCCACAAGGACACATATGTGCACCCATAAACATCTGAATGTGGATATATACATGCAGGTACACTACACTCATACATATGCAAAAAGAAGAAGTAAGAAGTTGCAAACAACTATCCGTGACTGCAGAGGCTACAGCCCCTAGAAGAGAACCCACTACTACCATTTTTCTAAACCAATATATTTCCAATGATATTCTAAATATTCATCCTTGTAACTTTCCCCTCATCAAAGAGGGCTATTTTGCAGTAGATGGAGACTGTTACAAAGACCCACAACTAACCAAGTGCAGAGAGCACTCCTACGGCTTTGGAAACACGAAGGGAGAAGGAATGAGTGATAGCAAACGCCAGAGGACCAGGACACCTGGTCTGATGTAGCATCTTCTCGACATGAGAGGGAGGCTGCACCCATGAAATTTCAACAATATAGTTGCCTAAACAAGTCCTGCATAATGACCCAAACAGTTGACATGACAATGTGGATGGGGGAAATGTCATCAGAACCCATTCCTAGATAAGAGTATTACAGACGTGCCAATAGGTTCTCAGGGATGGGGATTCAATTTTTTTTTCCAGGTATGGTCCCTGACAGGTTATCCAGTCCCAAGTTGTTATTCTGAAACACAAATTCATTTGAGTAACACTGAATGGATTCAGTATTGTATACATGTCTTTCTACTTGTGTGTGTATAACAATAACAAGCAAGGAAGATGAGGTCAGGAATTTAAGAGGGAGTGATGCAGGACACAGTAGGAGCTGGAGGTGGGGGGAATGATATAAATGCCGTACTTGCATAAAATTCTCAAAAAACTGAAATAAGAATGACTGCTAGTTTTTAACATTTTACACAAAGTTAACAGTCATACATAGATACAAATAGGTTGGCAGCATGAACAATATGGAGTGTATCCTTTGTAAACGATACTGGGATGCAACTACACAAACAGATAACTGCAACGAATCCACAAACTGAATATTGTAGACATTTAAAGATGTTAATTTTTCCAGTTAATGAACATGGAAGACATCCCCATTTTTCTTATTGTTTTTCAAAAGTATTTTGTAATTTTTATTACAAATGTCTTTCATAACTTGATCAAATTTACTCCTAGGTATTTTTTTCTAACTACTGTCAATGAAATTATTTTCAGGATAGATTTGTTTCTCAGCAAATTCATTACTGATTTATAAAATGCAAATTTCTATTCATTTTTCACCTTGCAAAAAATCAGTTCTAATAGTCTTGGAAAATTGTATTATCTGCAATCTGGGTTAGTTGGACTTCTGCTCTTGGTATTTTCATTTATTTATTCAATTGACTTGCCTAAGTGGTACTGGAAAAGAATAGTAAAACTGGGTACTTTTGCCTTATTCCTGTTCTTAAAAGAAATGCTTTTAGGTTTTCTGTACTTAGTATAATGTTAGATATGGGCTTCACACACACACACACACACACACAGCTTCTTTATTATTGTTCAGGGCTTGATTGTAAAGGGATGTTGTATTTTATCAAATGCCTTCTCTACATCGATTGAGAACATTTTAGCTTTCTTTATATGTATGTGGTGTACTATGTTTAAAAAGGGTTGTGCATATGAATCATCCTTGCATCTCTGGATTAATCAAACTTGATTGCAGTAAGCAGTCTCTGGTGGAATGTTGGACTTAATTTGCTAGTATCTTTAATGCATGTGTGATGTGTGCATGTACAACTGTGAGTGGCTATGTGTGCCCATGTGCATATATGCAGAAGGCAGCAGAACATGCTCAGGATCCTCCTCTAGTGCTCTCCACCTTAGTTTCTGAGACAGTTTCTCTCAAAGAATCTCAACATTGCCATTTCCACTAAGCTCAGTGGCCAGTGAGATACCAGGAGCCATCTATCTCTACTCATTGCTGAAGATATAGATATACAAGGCATCCTCTATTTTTTTCACATGGGTGCTGTGGGATTTGAACTCAGGTCTCATGCTTTCATAGCAATCTGTCTTACCCACTGAGTCAGCTCTCCAGCTTGGTTGCTAGTATTTTACTAAGAACATTTGCACCTGTTTCCATCCGGAATATCTGCCTATAGTTTGTGTGTGGGTTGATGATGTTTTGGTAACAGGGTAATGCTGACCTTGAATCATAAGTTTGGAAGGGGTCCCTCCATTTTAATTCTTTAGAATACTGTTGTATAATGTTTTTTTTTTTTTAATGTATACACCTTGTTCATTTAAATACTGATTTCTCCTCCACCCCGCCCCCAACTCTCTGGTTTCAATCCAGATATTGCATTGTGATACTCATTCTAAGCATCCTGTCTCAACTCTTGTGTAAACCGGAACAAAATAAAAGCAACTAGACACAATGTTGAGCAGGGAGGAGCCAGAGCACAGGAAAGGGGAGGAGCCAGAAGGCAGGGATGAGTGGTAGGAGAAGGGGCATGGAGGAGAGTGAGGAGAGCAGAGCTGGAGGAGAGAGCTTGGAGGACTTGGAGCATGAACCAGACCTAAGATTTCACAAAAAGCAAGTATAATGTGGGAAATCTAAATGTTAGGAAACTGAGGGCTTGGAGGTTTAGGAGGGAGTAAATATTGCCCAGCATTGTGTTCTAGGTTAACTAAAAACCCAGTCTCTGTGTGGTGATTTGGTTATACAGCTGCAGAGGATTAACAGCAGCTTTACTAGAAGATAAACCAATAGTAAATTTTAACCGCTTACAACAGAATACTTTCTAAAAGAATTGATATTAGTCTTTTTTCTTCCATTAAGTTGGAACTTGCGCTTTGATAAGATCACAGGTAATTTGTACAAAACGTTAAGAAACGTAAAAATCACCCAGAATAACCCGTGTAACATGGAAAGTTAAAATACTATTCCTACAATAAGGATGTTTGAAAAGCCACATGTAATCATATTATTAAGCATTGGGGGCGATATTTTGGTGCACTATGTAAATGTTGCCTCTGTATATTCAATTGTTCTCTGCTGTACTGGCAGAGAGCAGAGTACTGGCTGAATTTTCATATTGTTATTCTTATGGCTCACCACCAGCATCGTATTTTGTAAATGTATACACCTTCTTCATAGGTGATTAATAAAGATCTGACAGCCAAAATCGAGGCAGGAAAGGGAAGGCAGGACTTCTGGGCTGAGAGAAGGTCTCTGAGAAAAGAATGCAGAAGCAGGAAGAGTCATCGGTGTTACACAGGAGAAGACAGACTTCCTGGGACTGAGAGAGAGTAAAGATGTGGACACATGGTGGGAGGTAGGTCAGGATTTGTGGGGTTAATGTATGAGATAGCTGGGAATCTGCCAAATAAAAGGCCCACGCTTATATAAACATTAATGTGTGTTTGTGTTTTTAACCACTGGCAGGTCCCAGAGAAAATCCCATTAGAATTAAGTATTTACTCAAAAAATAAAATTAAAAAATTAAAAAATCCTCAAGACCAAGTCATACTTTGTATAAGCAGACATATATATGTATAAATATGTGTATGTTTTATGTCATATATACACGATTTTTAATGATTTTTTTTCTTATTGGGCTGACAGTGCTCAATCCAAGAGGTGAAGACCACCTAAGAAAACCCCAATACCAGACACTAGAACTCTCTTTTGAGTTGTTGGCTAGGCTTGTTCACGAGACTGTTGTGGAGAAATGTGATCAAAATATATCCTATGGAAAAATTTAAATTAATAGGACAAAAACAAAACAAAACAAAAATTCACATAAAATGCTGGTGAGAATGGTGGGAAAGGGAATCCCACACTCTGTTGGTGAGAATGCAAATTGGTGTAGCTACTGTGGAAATCAGTGTGGTGGTTCCACAAAACACTAGACATTTATCACTCTGGGGGCATATAGTCAAAAGGACTAATTTCTACTGAAGAGAGACATGTTTCTTCCTTGGTTACAGCTGCTCTGTGCACAACAGCTGCAACTTGGAAATAGTCCAGTTGTTTCTGTTTGCTAGTTTTTTTCAACTTGACACAAAGTAGCATCAATCTGAGAAAAGGGAACCCAAACTGAGAAAATGTGCCCATCAGATTGACCTACAGGCTAGCCTGTGGGACATTTTTTTTTTTTTGGAAAGAATAGACTGTTTGTTAATTATAATTATAAATTTGTTTCTTTGTGCCAATCTAGTACTTTACCGTGTACTTCCTTTTTAAATTAATTATTTTTTTTTATAAACTACCATTTACTCGCTTTGTACTCCTGCTGTGTGGGGGCATTTTCTTGATTGATCATTGATGTGAAATGGACAGGCCACTGTGAGCAGTGCCATCCCTGGCCAGTTGGTTCTGGGGTGTATAAGAAAGCACAGGGAAGTTTAGGAGGAGCAGGCCAGTAAGCATGATTCTTCCATGGCTTCTGATTCAGTTCTTGCTTCCAGGTTCCTTTTGTTCCTACCCTGACTTCTCTCCATGAGACTGTAAAGAGATATGATATGCTCTTTCCTCCACAAGTTGCTTGTGGATGTGGTGTCTGTAGAAAGAGCAATAAGAAGCCAACTAAGAAGAATTTGGTACCAGTTTTGTGGAATATTGCTTCGACAGACCAACCATGTTGTTTTGGGGAGGACTGTAAAAGTATTTTAAACTTTGAGCTGGAAAAGTCATTGAGTACTCCGACCTCAGTTGGCCATTCTGGGTGAGTTTGAAGTTAAGAATGTTGAGTGTAATACAGACAACAGAGGCTGGACATGTGAAGTTTCAGAGAGGGAAAACCTGAGACTTTACTAGGGCTGTTTGTGTCATACTTTACACTAAGAATGTGTGTCACAGGCCGCACCTGCTGGAAGATCAGGAAGCCTGCCCTCAGAACGTCTCTGTTCTCTCTGTACCCCTAGACCAGCAGTGCTCAACCTGTGGGTCACAACCCACATATCAGATTGGGGGTCACATATCAGATACCCTGCATACCGTATCTCCAGATTATAATGCATAACAGTGGCAAAATTACAGTTATGAAGTAGCAACAAAACAATTTTATGGTTTGGGGTCACCACAGCATGAGGAGCTGTATTAAAGGGCTGCAACATCAGGAAGGCTGAGAAACACTGCCCTACACACCAGCCACCACTCTCCTCCTTATTGCCACAACAGAGCACCAGCTGTGGCCTCCCTTCCTCACTGCCCACGATTCCTGTGGATCCCACAGACTACCCCTCCTGGCCTCTTTACCCCCACCTGTCACTGCATCCTACCTAGCCTCTGAGAAGCCTAGGAAAGCAGGCAACACACAACCATCACTCTCTGAAAATCCAGAGAGGAAAAAGAAACCAAGGAGTAAAACATCCACCCAACAAAGACAAATCCAGAAATCATTATCTAGACATAATCACTCCAAATCCAGATGCCTAGATGTCAGCCTAAAAACACAATCAAAACCACCCAGGACAATAAAAATTTACCAGAGCCCAGCTATCCTGGCACAGCTAGCCCTGACTATTCCAACACAGCTGAACCATGAGAGAAAGACCTGGATGTTTGACTTCAGACATCCCTAGGTCCCTACCTACTACAGGGCGTGGCCAGCATACCCAGCCCTCTACCCTGAATTCCCTAGCTCAGGGAATTCCTGAGTGGTGTTTCCCCTGTCCAAGAAGCTCCTTACTATATAATCTAGACATTTTGGTCCTCCTTTCTCTCTATCCTCTGGTCTCCTCTCTCCTTCTGTATCTCTCTTCTTCTTCTCTTTCTCCTCCTTCTCTTCCCTCCCTCTTTTCCTCCCTATCTCCCTGCTTTCCTCCCTTCCTCTCCCTGTATGGTGGTGAGGGCTGCTTGGAATAATCCTGCATTTACATATTACAACTTCATCTTGCAATTAGCTCATTCCACCATTTCATTAAAGAGGAAATGAATAAATCCCTTTAAAAATCCAGAAAAACACAATTGGAGAAAAGGAATAAATCTCTTTTAAAAAGCCAAGAAAAAAAAAAAAAACTGAACAGTTGAAGAAAACAAACAAAACCATTCAGGACCTGAAAACAAAAATAGAAGCAATAAAGAAAACAAAAACTAAGAGAATTTGGAAAAGAAAAATTTAGGAATTTGAACAGAACTATTCCAGGAGATAGAAGAAAGAATCTTGAGCATTGAAGATATGACAAAAGAAATAGATACATCAATCAAAGAAAATGTTAAATTTAAAAGATTTCTAACACAAAACATCCAGGAAATTTGGACACTATGAAGACCAAACCTAAGAATAATAGGAATAGAGAAAGAATAATCTCAGCTCAAATGTCCAGACAATATTTTCAACAAAATCATACAAGAAAAATTTCCTTACCTAAACAAGATACCTATCAAGGTATAAGAAGCATACAGAACAGCAGATAGATTGGACCAGAAAAGAAAGTCCCCTTGATACATAATAATAATAATAATAATAATAATAATAATAATAATAATAATAAACAATAAACATGCAGAACAAAAAAGAATATTAAAACATGTAAGGGAAAAGACCACATTATAATTACACCTCACTTGTCAATGGATACTCTAAAAGACAGAAGGCCCTGCAAAGATGTGCTGCATACTTGACAGATACCACAGATGCCAGGCCACACTATTATACCCAGAAAAACTTTCAATCACCACAGATGGAGAAAAATAAGATAATCCATGATAAAGTCAAATTTAACCAATATCTATTTACAAACCCAGCCCAACAGAAGGAAAACTCCAACCCAAGGAAGTTAACTGCACCCATGAAGACACAGGAAATAATCTCACACCAGCAAGGCTAAAAGAAGGGAAATGTGCACATGTGCACACAGACACACACACACAGTCTCCTCCCTCTCTCTCTCTCACTCTCACTCTGTCTTTCTCTCTCTCTCTCTCTCTCTCTCTCTCTCTCACACACACACACACACACCACCACCACCACCAAAATAACAGGAATTAATAATTACTGATCACTGATGTAGGGAACCTTGAAGTAGGCTCAAGACACCCCATCACCAACTTTTCAGCACAAAGGAAATTTATATGCCCCAGAGGGATAGGGAAAAGGGATAAGGGACAAAGACAGAAGATAGAGAAAAAGGGATATGGAGAAAGGAACAAAAGAGAGGGGAGAAAAGAAGCAAGGGAGGGGGGAAGGGGATTTGTTTTAACAAGGACAAATGACAGCCTCTGGATAGAGAGGAGACAGATGTAGCCCACAGGCAAACAGCAATTTATAAAGGAAAAGAGAGAGAGAGAGAGAGAGAGAGAGAGAGAAATCCCATGTTAGGATGAGGTGATTAATTTTAATTGAACATGTTAATTAGATGAACCAAAAAGGGCTTTTGATTGCTGGACTGCAATACTATAATAGCTGGACCTTGGTAGTCAGTCTCAGGAAGAGAAAGTGGCCAAATAAGGGAACAGATCTTGGGAGCTAGCTTCAGGAATATAATCTAATGGTTTTTGGCAAGGCAGTGGGAATGTGGGAGAAGGGCAAGGCCTGACAGAGCCACATTTGCCATGTTTGGGCTGGCTAGAGTCCCTTCAATTGATATTTCTCAATAGCTATGGTCTCAATTCCCCAATAAAAAGACATAGACTAACAGAATGGATGCAAAAACAGGATCCATTCTTCTCTGTATCCAAGCAACACACTGCAACACTATGGAGAGACATTACCTCAGAGTAAAAATTTAGAAAATGATATTCCAAGAAAATGGACCTAAAAAGCATGCCCATGTTACCATTCTTAATATCTAACAAATTATACTTTAAAACAAAAACTAATAAAAAGAGATGGCAAAAGAAAATATGTATTCATCAAAGAAAAATCCACCAAAATGATATTTCAATTCTTAACATCTATGGCCCAAATACAAGGGTATCCACTTTTGTTTGTAAAAGAAACATTACTATGGCTTAAATCACATATTGACCCTGACAAACTAATAATGAGACACCCCAATAACCCCACTCTCATTAATGTGCAGGTCATCCAGACAAAATCTAAATAAAGAAATACTGAAGCTAACAGAGATTATAAACCAACTGGACCCAACAGATATTTACAGAACATTTCACCAAAATACAAAAGAATATACCTTCTTTTCATCACATCAATATACTGTCTCCAAAATTGGCCTTGTACTAGGACACAAAACAAGTCTTCAATTTTATAACTCTTGGAATCCTATCAGAACACTATGGATTAAAGCTGGATATCAACAACAAAATAAACAACAGAAAACTTACAAACTCATGGAAACTGAACAACTCTCTAATGAGTGAGAAATAGTTCAAGACAGAAATGAATGCAAATGAATATATAGCATACTCAAATTTATAGGGCACAATAAAAGCAGTACTAAGAGGAAAGTTCATAGCACTAAGTGCCTACATGAAAAAAACATCAGCAGCTTAATAGCACACCTGACAGCTCTAAAACAAAAGACTAAGCACACTCAAGAGGAGTAGATGGCAAAAAATAATCAAATACAGGGCTGATATGAAAAACAGAAACAAAAAGAACAATACAAAGAAGTAATAAAACAAAGAATTGGTTCTTTGAGAAAGTCAACAAGGTAGACAAACCCTTATCAAAAGTAACTTAAATATGAAGAGAGAATATACAAATGATCAAAATAAAAAATGAAAAGGGGACATAAGGGCTGAAGAGAAGGCTCAGAGGTTAAGAGCAGTGGCTGTTCTGCCAAAGGTCTTGAGCAACCACAAGTTAGCTCACCAACCATCTGTAATGAGATCTGGTGTCCTCTTCTGGTGTGAAAGTATACATACAGACAGAATACTGTATATAAAATAAATAAATAAATCTTAAAAGGAGGGGGCCATAAAACAGTTACCAAGAAAATCTAGAGAATTTTAAAGACATATTTTAAAAACCTATAGTCCACCAAATTGGGAAATCTAAATGAAATAGATAATTTTCTCAACAGGTAAAACTTACAAAGTTCTGTTGGTCTCCTTGTGGGGCTCCCGACCAATGCTCCAACCAAGGATACAGAGAGATACCATTAAGAAAGAAAAATAGAATACATAAATTCTGGAAGGATGGGGGCTCCTTGGACAGGAGGATCAAATGGGAAGGAGAGGAAAAAGGGGGATGAGGGAGGGAATACAGAGAGAGAGAGATAAAGTTAAGGGCCCTTTGAGGGGTAATATGGGAAGCTAACACAGTAGAAGCTTCTTAAAATATACAGACATGAATGAAATCTAAATGAAACTGCCAAATAATGAGGACACAGAGTCCCAACTGGACATATCTTTTCACCAAATTAGATTTCCAGTACTGGGACTGAGTTATTATCTATTTGAGTTGTTGGCCAAAAGGGACCCATGAGAACCCCAAACTTAGGCGTGTGCCAAGATGATAGGTTGCTCTCCATAAACTGACAGACAGCAAGGCCCCATGTCTAAAGACAATACCTACACAACTCATGGAATATGGAGAAGTTGATCTGGTGACTATATAGATCTTTCACCCCTACACTTCACAGTATTTGGTATGGGAAGGTACTGTGCATGCTACCAAAAGATAAATATAAATACCCAGCCATCAATAAACCCTTTGACCTGTAATGGTGAATAACTTGCAAAATATGCTAGGGCAATGGTTGCACAAAGCTTGTGGAAGTAACAACAAACATCTGATTTTACTTAAGGCCCACCCTAGAAGATGGAATCTATACTGAATACTGCTTGGATGGCCAAGAACCAGAGTCTACATAGTCCAGAGACCTAGTGTAAAAACAAATACTACTGTTTTAAAACAAAACAAAACAAAAACAAAGCAAAGTGATAAAATGACTCCTTATTGCACTTCTTATACTCACAGATAAGTTCTCTGCTTAGCCATCATCATAGAAGCTTCCTCCTGAGGCAGACGGGGACAAATATAGAGACGCACAGGGATACATTATGCAGAGTGAAAGCCTTTAACTACACAGCTCTAAGTGGATGTCTCAATCAAATCCCTCCCCTCAGGGCTCAAAGAACTCCATGGATGGAGAGGTGGAAAGAGTGTTAAGAGTCAGAGGGGATGAAGAACACTAAGATAACAAGGCCCTCTAAATCAACATGATCAAGGCTCATATGAACTCAGAGACTGAGGCAACACGCACAGGACCTGCAATGGTCTACACCAGGTCCTCTGTGTATATATTATGGTTTCCCGTTGAGTACTTTTATGAGACTCCTGAATATATTAAAGAGTGGGTCTCTGATTCTTGTGCCTTCTCTTAAGACCCTTTTCCTTCTGTTGGCTTGCCTAATCCAACTTTGATGTGATGGGGTTTGTTTTATCTTATATTTTGTTATATTTTGTTGTTATCTCTTAGAAGCCTGTTCTTTTCTAATGAGAGACAGAAAGGGGGTGGAGGTGAGGATGAACTGGGACGAATAGAGGAAGGGTAAACTGTAATCAGTATATATTATTTGAGAAAAGAATCTATTTTCAATATAAGGGAAATACAGCTATTTTGATTCTACATATGTATTCAAAACAAACAAATCAGTATAGACAAAGATAGACATGCTTGCTTGGGTTTATTATTATTTATGATTAGTCTTCATAGTAGCTAGTAGCTAAGATATGGATTCTACCTAGGTACTCATCAGTAGATAAGAGATGGAGAGAACAGAAGGCATATTATTTAAGTGATAAAGTTAACACCATCCTGTCACAAATTTCTGTCTGCCTAGTCACTCCTTAGGCTCCCCCCTCCCAACAGCCTTTCTATCCTAGCAATGCTTCAGAGACCATGCATGACCTTGACCACAGTCCAAACATATTATGCCCTGTCTGGAAGGTACTGCTACGCCTTGCACAGAAATCATGTTACTATGCTGCTCTAAATCTCTCACTAAAGTTACTGCCCCCATTGAGCACTGATATAATTATGGTTTTGCCTATAAAGATGCTGTGCCAAGTTTGGGTATCAACAGACTTTTTAGGAGCAGGAGCTCCTTGGTCTAATCATCAATAAAAAAGAATTTAAAACTTGTAATTATCTTAATCAGCATGGTTGTCAAAAACTGTTTCACACTACTTCAAAATCATGTCCTTTGCAGCAACATGGATGTAACAGGAGAATATTAAGTTAAATAATACAGACATAGACAAATAAGTACTGCTCCCAGTTTAATTAAATAAAATTAATTTAAATATTGAACTATGATTAAGCAAGGTAGAAGAGAAGCATGATTTAATGCACACTGTAGGTATGTATTAAAATATCACACTGAACCCCAGTCATATCCAGATATATAGTGAATACTTTTGAGTAAAAGTAAAATTTAAAAACATATTTATAATGATACAAGAACTGAAGGTGGATACACTATAAAAATAAATTTATGCAGAGTAAAGACTGGAAAGTAGTCTTGCTACAATATGAATTTTAATTAGCATGAAGAATAAACATTTCTCATTTGTTAAATGAATACAAAGATACGAACGTCAATTATGTATTTATGCATGCACTAGCTTGTGACCATTTTGATAAAATAAGCATGTTGAAAGATCTGCTTACCAGGACTTCCTCCATCAAAAAAATTTGGGTTCCTAGGTTGTAGAGAAGGATGAAGAGGAAAAAGAAGTCTTGTTTTCCAGCCTATCTTGTCTGGCCACCAGATGGTCCTTTGCACTCCAACAAAACGCAAGTGATATTTTACCTTAAAGTATTAATAAAAAGTCATATATGTTGAAGTCCAAAAAGAAACTTAAAAGCAAATGTTAGCAATAAAGTTACATCCCAGCTTATGTATGTAGCTTTAGAGGCCAGGCATGGTGGCACATGCCTTTAATCCCAGCACTTTGGAAGCAGAAGCAGATGGATCTCTGTGTTTCAGGCTATCCTGGTCTATAAAGGGAATCCAAGACAGGGCTATCTCAAAACAAACAAACAAAAGACCCACAAAACAAAATACCCAACCAACCAATAAAACAAACATACAAACAACAACAACAACAAAAAACATGTGACTTTAAGGATGAAACAAATCTGATGAATTCTGAATGCCCAGAATTCACAATGAGCAAGGTAGCGAATTTATGCTCCCTAGATATATTTGAATTCTACTCAAAATACAGAAAACACACAAAAGAAGATATGCATGGGAAGATTCTCAAGAACATGCAATAAAATACATGTAAATTTATACTACATAAATATAAGCTACCTTTTTTTTTAAACTTATATTGGCAAAATAAAAAGCTGAGCAATAAACATTTGCAGAGCTATAGACAAACAGGCACTTGAATCCAATCCTTGTAGGACGAAGGAAAAACGGCACACCAATGGAGACTCAGGAAATATCAAAAGCTAACAGAAGCACATACATTATCATCCATTCTGTGCTGCTGTAATTTGATCCGTTTGTAAGAGCTGTGGAGGCTGAGATGGCAGTATCAAGGGACTGGCAGGTTTGCTGGTTCTGATTACAAAATGGTCCAGTAAAGGGAAGAAATCCTTTGATTCACACAGTGAGGGGTGACAGACAAAGGAGAAAAGAACCAGGGGAGCTGAGCTCTTCTCTCCTCAGGGCAGAGCCCTCATGACCTGAGGACCTCTTAAAGGCCCCTCCTAATCCTGTCCAAATGGCCATTACATTAAAACAAACTATGAAACCACAGAATTCAATTACTGTTCAGCTCAGAAACACTTTAAGAAACAAATCTGAATAATCGTGAATTATAAATAAATTTTGAATTGCAAGTTTGTTATAATGTTGTCTGTGGTGCAAATGCATAAGAATGAACTTAGTTGCCATATATGAGACAGTCAAAACCATGGTACCTCCATACCACAGAGTGGTACCTAACTGTTCAAAGTACAGGAAAAACAGAACCCATGCCCACTAACTGAAAGAAAAGGCATTGCATAGCCAGTAATGTTAGGAAGCACTGGCTAGGCCTCAGATGAGGGAACAAAAGCAGGAAATATATATGTTTATATGTGTGTGTGTGTGTGTTTGAGAGCAGTATTTTATTGTTTAATTTTATAAACAGTCCCCAAATTAAGATTTTTATTATTGAGTTATAGGCCTTTTGAAATATCTTAGATATTAGTTTATTATCATAAATATTTTTACAAGCGATTGCTTTAAACACTGTCTTCACTATTCATTTTCTTAAGTGTAACTTTTTAAATAAAAACTTACTCTTTGATCAAGACTTGTAAAATGGGACATATTTGTCAAATAAAATGAAAAGTTTTCAATACAGTAAAACGTAAATCTGTAAGTCACCGTGAGTACAACAATACCCGGTGGAAAAAAACAAAACAATTTTATAAAATCCCTATAGCAGTTATGATGTCTCTAAATTAATGGGAATTTCAAGGTAATTTTAGTCTTACATACAGTTTAAAGAAATAATTAACAAATCTGATATAAGCTTAGAATATGTGTATGTGTACATATGTGATACACACATATATATATGACAAATATAGATACGATATGTTATACATAAAACCAGAACGAAAATGTTGATGCGAGTCAGTAAACGTCTTCAGAATTCCTTGGGTACGCATGTCTCTAGGTGTCTATAGGTATGTTTGCATGCCTTAGGTTGTACCCAAAATTTTCTTACATGTGGAGCTTCCCACATCCATCAACAGAGACGATGCCAAACCATTCCATCATCCTCTCTTTTTATAGTTATCTGAGCCCAGGACACCAGAAGTTCATTTTTTTACTTTAAAAATGTTTGTTGTTGAAAAAAATGCTATTTAAGTGGAAGAGCAACTGTTAATTTTGGAGGTGTGGATTTTTTTGTTTTAATTTTTTATTTAACATTTATTAATTACACTTTATTCATTTTGTATCCCCCATAAGCCGCTCCCTCCTCCCCTCCCGGTCCCACCCTCCCCCCATTTCTGCATGCATGCCCCTCCCCAAGTCCACTGATAGGGGAGGTCCTCCTCTCCTTCTTTCTGATCTTAGTCTATCAGTTCTCATCAGAAGTGGCTGCATTGTCAGGGTTCTAGGTTATCTCCATGGATAGTCCTTGGTTGGAGTATGAGTGTCTGGGAAGTTCCCTGTGTTCAAATTTTCTTGTTCTGTTGCTCTCCTTGTGGAGTTCCTGTCCTCTCCAGCTCTTACTATTTCCCACTTCTTACATAAAATTCCATTCACTCTGCCCCACAGTTGGCCATCTGGCTCAGCATCTGCTTTGACAGTCTGCACGGCAGAGGCTTTCAGAGGCCCTCTGTGGCAGGTTCCAAGGTTGTTTCCTGTTTTCTTCTTCTGGCTTTCAGAGGCCCTCTGTAGAAGGTTCCTAAGTTGTTTCCTGTTTTCTTCTTCTTCTGATGTCCATCCTCTTTGCCTTTCAGGATGGGGATTGAACATTTTAGTTAGGGTCCTCTCTTTTGCTTAGTTTGTTTAGATGTACAGATTTTAGTGGGTTTATTCTATGTTGTATGTTTATATGAGTGAGTATATACCATGTGTGTCGTTTTGCTTCTGGGACAACTCACTCAGGATGATCCTTTCCAGGTCCCACCATTTACCTGGAAATTTCATGATTTCCTTATTTTTCATTGCTGAGTAATACTCCATTGTATAGATGTACCACAGTTTCTGCATCCATTCTTCAGTTGAGGGGCATCTGGGCTGTTTCCAGCTTCTGGCTATTACAAATAAAGCTGCTACAAACATGGTTGAGCAAAAGTCCTTTTTGTGTACTTGAGCCTCTTTTGGGTATATGCCTAGGAGTGGTATGGCTGGATCTTGAGGAAGCACTATTCCTAGTTGTCTGAGAAAGCGCCAGATTGATTTCCAGAGTGGTTGTACAAGTTTATATTCCCACCAGCAATGGAGAAGGGTTCCCCTTTCTCCACAACCTCTCTAGCATGTGTTGTCACTTGAGTGTTTGATCTTGGCCATTCTCATGGGTGTAAGGTGAAATCTCAGGGTTGTTTTGATTTGCATTTCCCTAATGGCTAATGAGGTTGAGCATTTCTTTAAGTGCTTCTCTGCCATTCGATACTCCTCTACAGAAAATTCTCTCTTTAGCTCTGTTCCCCATTTTTTAAGTGGATTACTTGGTTTGCTGCTTTTCAGCTTCTTTAGTTGTTTATATATACTGGATATGAGTCCTCTGTCAGATAAAGGGTTGGTGATGATTCTTTCCCAATCTGTAGGCGGTCGCTTTGTTTTGATGACAGTGTCCTTTGCTTTACAGAAGCTTTTCAATTTCATGAGGTCCCATTTATTGATTGTTGCTCTTAGAGCCTGTACTGTTGGTGTTCTGTTCAGGAAGTTCTCTCCTGTGCCAAGAAGTTCTAGGGTATTCCCCACTTTTTTTTCTAGCCTATTTAATGTATCTGGTTTTATGTTGAGGTCTTTGATCCAATTGGACTTCAGTTTTGTGCAGGGTGATAAGTATGGATCTATTTTCATTTTTCTACATGTAGACATCCAGTTGGACCAGCACCATTTGTTGAAGATGCTATCTTTTTTCCATTGTATGGTTTTGGCATCTTTGTCAAAAATCAGGTGTCCATAAGTGTGTGGGTTTATTTCTGGATCTTCTGTTTGGTTCCATTGATCCACCATTCTGTTTCTATGCCAGTACCATGCAGTTTTTATAACTGTTGCTCTATAGTACAGCTTGAGATCAGGGATGGAGATACCTCCAGAAGATCTTTTATTGTAGAGGATTGTTTTTAGCAATTCTCGGTTGCTTGTTATTCTATATGAAGTTGAGAATTTTTCTTTCAAGGTCTGTAAAGAATTGTGTTGGCAATTTGATGGGAATTGCATTAAATCTGTAGATTGCTTTTGGTAAGATGGCCATTTTTACTATGTTAATCCTGCCAAGCCATGAGCATGAGAGATCTTTCCATCTTCTGATATCTTCTTCTAATTCTTTCTTCAGAGACTTGAAATTTTTTTCATACAAGTCTTTGACTTGCTTGGTTAGGGTTACACCAAGATACTTTATGTCATTTGTGGCTATTGTGAAGGGTGTTGTTTCTCTAATTTCTTTCTCAGCCCTTTTGTCTTTTGTATACAGGAGTGCTACTGATTTTTTTGAGTTAATTTTGTATCCGGCCACTTTGCTGAAGGTGTTTATCAGCTGTAGGAGTTCCCTGGTAGAGTTTCTGGGGTCACTCATGTATACTATCATATCATCTGCAAATAGTGGTAATTTGACTTCTTCCTTTCCAATCTGTAACCCCTTGATCCCCTTCAACTGTCTTATTGCTCTAGCAAGGACTTCCAGCACTATGTTGAAGAGATATGGAGACAGTGGGCAGCCTTGTCTTGTCCCTGATTTCAGTGGGATTGCTTTAAGTTTCTCTCCGTTAAGTTTGATGTTGGCTATAGGCTTGCTGTATATCGCCTTTACTATGTTTAGATATGTGCCTTGTATCCCTGATCTCTCCAATACTTTAAACATGAATGGATGTTGGATTTTATCAAATGCTTTTTCAGCATCTAGGGAGATTATCATGTGGTTTTTTTCTTTCAGTTTGTTAATATGGTGGATTACATTGATGGATTTCCGTATATTGAACCACCCCTGCATACCTGGGATGAAGTCTACTTGGCCATAGTGGATAATATCTTTAATGTGTTCTTGTATTTGGTTTGCAAGTATCTTGTTAAGTATTTTTGCATCAATGTTCATAAGGGAGATTGGCCTGAAATTCTCTTTCTTTGTTGAGTCTTTGTGAGGTTTAGGTACCAAGATGACTGTGGCTTCATAGAATGAGTTTGGTAATGTTCCTTCTGTTTCTATTTTGTGGAATAGTTTGAAGAGAATTGGAGTTAGCTCTTCTTTGAAGGTCTGGTAGAATTCTGCGCTGAAGCCATCTGGTCCTGGGCTTTTTTTGGATGGGAGACTTTTGATAACTGCTTCTATTTCTTTGGGGGATATAGGACTATTTAATTGATTTACCTGGTCCTGATTCAGTTTTGGTAAGTCAAATCGATCAAGAAAATTGTCCATTTCATTTAGATTTTCAAATTTTGTGCAATATAGACTTTTGAAGTAAGTCCTAATGATTGTTTGGATTTCCTCAGTGTCTGTAGTTATGTCCCCCTTTTCATTTCTGATTTTGTTGATTTGGGTGGTCTTTCTGCCTTTTAGTTAGCTTGGCTAAGGGTTTGTCGATCTTGTTGATTTTCTCAAAGAACCAGCTCTTGGTTTCATTGATTCTTTGAATTGTTTTATTTGTTTCTAATTGATTGATTTCAGCCCTGAGTTTGATTATTTCCAGCCGTCTACTCCTTTTTGGTGTGTCTGCTTCTTCTTTTTCTAGGGTTTTTAAGTGGGCCATTAAGTTGCTTGAATGAGCTGTCTCGAATTTCTTCTTGAAGGCACTTAGTGCTATGAACTTTCCTCTTAGCACTGCTTTCATTGTGTCCCACAAGTTTGGGTATGTTGTGTCTTCATTTTCATTGAGTTCTAGGAAGACTTTAATTTCTTTATCTCTTCCCTGACCCAGCAGTCATTTAGCAGCAAGTTCTTCAGTTTCCATGTGTGTGTAGGCTTTTTGTTATTTCTGTTGTTGTTGTTGAAGTCTAGCTTTATTCCATGGTGATCAGACAAGATACAAGGGATTATTTCAATCTTCTTGTATCTGTTGATGCTTGCTTTGTGACCAACTACATGGTCTATTTTGGAGAAGGTTCCATGAGGTGCTGAGAAGGTGGTAAATTCTTTTGTGTTTGGGTGAAAGGTTCTGTAGGTGTCTGTTAGGTCCATTTTATTAATGAACTCTGTTAGAGTTATTGTTTCTTTAATTTCTGTTTTGTTGACCTGTCCTTTGTTGAGATAGGGTGTTGAAGTCTCCCACTATTAATGTGTGGGGATCTATATGTGGTTTAAATTTTATCAATGTTTCTCTTACAAATGTGGGTGCTCTTGTATTTGGGGCATAGATGTTCAGGATTGTGATGTCTTCCTGGTGGAATTTTCCCTTGATGAGTATGAAGTGTCCTTCCCCATCTCTTTTTATTAATTGTGGTTGAAAGCCTATTTTATCAGATATTAGAATGGCTACTCCTGCTTGTTTCTTGGGTCCATTTGCTTGGAAAGTCGTCTTCCAACCTTTTACCCTCAGGTAATGTCTATCTTTGTGCCTTAGGTGTGTTTCTTGTATGCAACAGATTGCTGGGTTTTGTTTACGTATCCATTCTGTTAATCTGTGTCTTTTTACTGGAGAGTTGAGTCCAATGATGTTGAGAGAGATTAATGACCAGTGGCTGTTAGATCCTTTGATTTTGATGTTGGCTGTGGTCATAAGGTTGTGTGCTTGGTTGCTTTTTGTTTTACTGTAGTAAGGTTAATTATTTCCTGTGTTTTCTTGACAAAAGCTAATTTTCTTGGGTTCTATTTTCCCTTTCAGTGTCTTCTGTAATGCTGGATTTGTGTGTAGGTCTTGTTGAAATTTGTTTTTGTCATTGAATATCTTGTTTTCTCCGTTTATGAGGACTGAGAGTTTTGCTGGGTATAGTAGCCTGGGCTGACATCTGTGTTCTCTTAGGTTCTGCATGATATCTGTCCAGGCCCTTCTGGCTTTCATAGTCTCTGTTGAAAAGTCAGGTGTAATTCTAATGGGTTTGCCATTTTATGTTACTTGGCCTTTTTCCCTTGCAGCTTTTAGTAGTTTTTCTTTGTTTTGTATACTTACTGTTTTGATTATTATGTGGCGGGAGGATTTTCTTTTCTGGTCAAGTTTGTTGGGTGTTCTGTAGGCCTCATTTATTCTTATTGGCCTCTCCTTTAACTTGGGGAAATTTTCTTCAATGATTTTGTTGAAAATATTTTCTGGGCCTTGGAGAAGGGAATCTTCTTTTTCCTCTATACCTATTATTCTTAGGTTTTGTCTTTTCATGTTGTCTTGGATTTCTTGGACGGTCTGTGTCAGGAATTTTTTGGATTTAACATTTTCTTTGACAGATACATTGATTTCTTCCATTGTATCTTCTACACCTGAGATTCTTTCTTCCATCTCTTGTAGTCTGTTGGTTATGCTTACCTCTGTAGTTCCTGTTTTCTTCCCTAAATTCTTCCTTTCCATTATTTCCTCCATTTGTGTTTTCTTTAATTTTTCCAGTTCTATCTTCAGGTCTTGAGTTGTTTTGTTTACTTCCTTCACCTGTCTGATTGTATTTTCCTCTCTTTCTTTTAGTTCCTTCAACTCGGTTTCTTTTATTTCTTTCAGTGATTTAATTATTTCTTCTCTGAAGGCCAAAAACTATTTGGCTGCATCTTCCCGTATTTCTTCACGGCTGGACATAATCTGCTTGACTTTAACTTCCTCCATTTCTTTACGGATAGCCATGATCTGTTTGGTTTTATTTTCCTCTAATTCTTTAGGTATTTTATTTGTTTTCCTCTATTATCCTCTTCATCAGCATAGCTGTAAGGTCATCTTCTTGATTTTCTATTGTGCTGCATTTTCCAGGGCTGCTCGCCCCTGGATGGCTGGGTTCTGGAGATGCCATATTGCTCTGTCTTTTGTTGGTTGAGCTTTTACGCTGACCTCTACCCATTGGGCTGTTTTAGGTGTTGGCTGTTAGTTTCTGTGCTTCCTGGAGTCCTGAGGTAGGGAGAATCCCCTTGGCTGGAAGATGATTTTTCCTGAAGGAGTCCTCCTCTGCTTTTTGGTTATGGTCACTGTATGGCCAGTGTTTCTCAGGAATTGCCACTGCTCACCTCAGGTGTATAGCCCTGAGTAGTAGCTGTGGTCTTTGTTAGGCAGGGGGGGATTTCCTCTTGCCCATAGAAGTTCTCAAGACAGCTGCCCCACTGCTGGGTTTCTCATTATAAATTTAGTGAGCTGCTGCTGTTGTTACAGTTTTCCAGGTACAGTCCTCTTGAAGAACCTGCTGATTCCCTAGCTGTGGGGTTTTCTCCCAACAGGGAAACTCAGTCTGTTATCCTGGGGCACACAGTTCTGTCCGGGAAAGTGAGAGGAGCGCCCAGCAAGTCTGGGCCAGAGGCTGAGTGCTCTGCTCTGGGCCTGGAGAATGTGCACCTAGGTTGAGTTGGCACCTGGGGGCGCCGCTCTGGTCTGGAGGCTGGGTGCCTCAGTCTGGACCGGAAGCTGTATGTCCCTGTCTGGGATGGCAGCTGCAGGCACTGCTCTGGTCCAGACGCTGTGGGTGTAGCCCTCTTGAAGTACCAGGGATTCCCACAGTTTTGTCAGTCTAGCTAGGAATAACTGGTTGATCCTTGGCACAGTATCTGAGGGCTGCTGTAATGGCTCTCTGGCTTTTGTAGGTCTGAGGATGCAGCTGTGTGCCCCAGTGCCCTAGGGGTACTCAATAATGGCAGCTGAGCACAGCACTCCTGCCTGTATTAGAAAGCTAGAGCCTAGAGTCTGCGTGAATCCACAAAGTCTTGTGGTGCTGGGTGTCCTGAGCATTAGACCTGATGATCCCCCCCACTGGGGGTTTCCTCCTGCCAGAGACACCCAGTCTTTGCTTTGGGGACCACCGTTCTGTCTGGGGTGGCGAGTAGAACCCACAGGCACAGATGCCCGCCCGTTGCTCCACCTTTCTGGCCTTTGGGAGCCTGGGTGTCTGCCTAAACTGGATAATTTTCCCGAGACCTTTTCGGGGTGGGGGTGTCGCCTGAGTGCTCTGAGATCAGACCAGCCGTTTCCCTGTGGGTTTGCACCTGACAGTGAAACTCAGTTTCTGGTACCCTGGTGCCCTGAGGCCCACAGTTCTGAGGCGGCAAATCAGGTGCGCAGGCAGGGCTCTGTGCAGGCGCCTGGGTCCTCGGCTCTGGCTCCTGGCTGGCTCCTGGGGCACCCACGGAACCCGAGTCTTTTCTAGGGGATGTCTGGGTGACCTAAGGTCGGTCCCAATCATTTCCTGCTCCGTGGGGTTATCTCTCGAGTGGAAAATCCAGTCTGTGATGTTCTGAGCCCACAGTTCAGTCTGAGACAGTGACCAGATCACACTGGCTTGTAGCTCTGGGCTGGGGCTGGCAACCAAGTGCCTGGCGGAACCAGGATCTCTTCCACGGTTTAGCCGGGTGAGTTAAAGCTGATTGAATCCCCCACCGTGGGGTATCCTCTCACCTGTGAAACACAATCACTTGTGTTTCATGGCTGCGAGTTCTGATTGCTGGTCACTGTGCCAATCCTGCTGTGCTGCTGCTCAGAATGAGAGTCCTCCCGGTGCCGCCATCTTGCCCCGCCATGGATTTTTTTTTTTCTCAGAATAATTTCCTGGAGATGGATCTAAATAGTTTATGCGTTTTTGCTGCTATACAATGCTTTTCTTTTTATTGTTGTCTAGTAGTTTCCCTGATATCAATGCACATCACTGTCTCTAATTACTACATTTTATGAACAAGGCACAGATGTATAGAGGATAGACAACTTTCCTTAGGCAAAGAGCTTTTTTTTCCATTATAGAAGGTAGTGGACACTGGGTTCTCCTACGGGTCCTTTTCCAACACTCAGTCAGCAAGCCTGAGTGGAGAAACTGAAGAGACCTGTCAAGTGTCAGCCAATGGATGTGGTGGTGCACACCTTTAATGCCAGAGGCAGGTGAATTTCTGAGTTCAAGGCCAGCCTGGTCTAGAAAGGTTAGGGACAGCCAAGGTTACACACAGAATCATTGTCTTGAAAAAACAAAGCAAAACAAAATTCTCAGACCATCCCTCAGTTTAGGAGAAATCCCATATTGATCATAGACCCTAGTGAATAGGACTCAGTCCATGTATTTAAAAATAACTCACCCAGACTTGTGCCCACAGAGTTAGAATATGAGGGCATAAGAATTCAGGCATGGAAGTTTAACTGGCCCAAAGTGAAATCACTCTCTTCTAGTTAAGATCTATGAGCACAATTTATACTTCCCATGCCCACAGCCTAAAGTTCTGTTCAATGAAAAGCTTTTGTTTGTCTAGGTTAGAAAAATAACTACAACAGGGAAACTAGTAACACTCTCATCAGGATTGCACAATCACCACACGGTCATACCAAGCCACTCACAATTGTGCACCAGGAAATACGGAGTTTCTATGAGAGGAAAAAATGAATAATGGTTAATATGAAGAACTAAGGTTGCTTTTAGACACTGAGGGACAGCTGAGTTCTGTATGTATGAAACAAGGCATTTCCTTAGGGCATCTCATAGTACTTGTTTTTCCATAGACAAGTGTGTGAGCACTTAGAACATAGGTAGCCTAACAACTAAGGGTTCAAGAGAAGCATGGTTTACCCACCTGGGAAAGCACGCGAGACACTCTACATTGTTGGCTAACAGTGACTCAACTTTAGAATTAAATATTGTAAATAAAGCCTTTCCTTATATTAAAATCCCTGTTGAAAACATACAGAATTGTCTGTGTTCCCTGAAAGCTGTTTGACTACTGGAAATATGCTCAGGTTATTATGAAAGAAGAGAAAGGGTTAAGATACACCTGTAAGCTGAATGGAAATTGGCAGGAGCAGCCCCCACCCCTGTTAAAGAAGTTAATGTGGCCAAAGTCCCAGAAGCAGAAATATATTGCATCTGTATAAAACTTCTAGGGTAAATAGTAAAAAATTGTAGACATGGGAAGGAAGACAAATCTGGATGGCCATAAATCTTATGCTTTATATTGTACATGAATCTATGTAAGACACTATAATTTTCAATTTTGTTTTGTTTTTCAAAACATATTATGATTATTACTGTGTGTATATGTACAAGGTAAGAGAGAGAAAGAGAGAGAGTGAGTGGAGGAACACAGGTATAGACATGGCATGGCCTGCATGTGTAACTAAGAGGATAACTCTTAGGAGTCAGTTTTCTCCTTCTGCCATGGGTTCCAAGGATCAACCTCAGCTTGTCAGGCTTTCAGGCAAGCTCTTTCACCAAGGGAACCATATCAAATGCCCCCACACAGTCTTTTACTTAGGATGACATGATTTCTTCTGAGGCTGGGCAGGTTCACTATGATATTTACATAGATAAAAGATGTTCTTGGAAAAATAAAGAGAACTGGTATTTCAGTTAGTGTATATTATAAATGACATCATCGCCAGATACTATGATATCCATTTAGAACAGCATCAAAACAAGGCTATCAAGATGGCACAGGGTGTAGAACTACTTGCTGTGCAAGCCTGAAGAACCAAGTTTGATTCCCAGGATCCACAGAGAGAACCGATTCCCCAACGTTGTCCCCGGACCTCCACATGTATGCTGTAGCCATGCTGAGTACCTGCACACACACACACACACACACCATACACAATAATAAACAAACAAAGGAATAAAATTTAAAAAATTCCCCCCTCCCTCTCTTCCTTACTCTCTTACTCTTACTCTTTCTCTCCTCCTCTCTCTCTCTCTTACTCTTACTCTCTCTCTCTCTTCTGTCTCGTCTCTCTGCGACCCCTTTCCCCCTTCCCCTAATAAACCTCCCACGTGGAACTGAAAAAAAATTTTTAAAAATTATCCAAATGGACTAAGCACTAGAGAAAAATAATGGGATTGGAAATTTCATTCAAAGATCTGAGAGCAGTTTGTAGGTTGTGAGAATGAAGCTTGGCATGGCATTGAATGGCACTTTGAGCCACTGTATGTTAATGCCCATGTGCCTAAATCCACATGAACAGATATATAGCTTTATGCTACAGAGAGAAAGGTGGCATAGATGAATGGGGCCATGAAAATATGAGATAGATATTAAGGTCATATAGTTCTTATTTCTGCCTTCTGAAATAAGCACCTGTCTTAGAAACAGTGGATGTGGCTCTATCTCTAGAAGATACAGACTGATCACATAATTCTAGAACCACCAGGATGGGATGCCCATAAAACTTGCTGGACTCCAAATTCAAGGCACTGCTCTCTCTCCTCTTCTTTGTGTAGACACCATTCACCTCTTGGTCCTGATCCCCTAAGGCCAAACTGATACAGCTAAATCTTCAAGTTCTCTGGAGATTCATGAAAGGAATTATATTCTGTGTTTCATTCAAAGAAAGGAGTTTTTAGTTCAGCTGTCTGCTAATAAAAATGTCTCTGACTTCAAACACATCTTTACCACCCTGTATGGAATATGACAGGTGCTGGTTAATTAAGGTTTCATCTTAATCTACAGTTCTCTCCTGTATTTTTTGTGTTGCTGTGACCTCAATACCTGACAATTTCAAGAAGTAAAGTTTTATTTTGACTCAGGTTCAGAGGCTTAATAAAGACATGGCAGAGCATAGTATTTCACACTGTAGCCAAAAAACAGAAGAGACGAAATGCCAGGACTCTGCTGACTTTCTCCTTTCCCCTTTTAATTTTCTTTACACATCCCATGAGAAACCGATCTTCACATTTAGGGAGGTTCTTTTTCCCTTAGTTGACCATTTCTGAGAAATCTGCATCGATTTCTTAGGTGATTCTATATCTAGTGAAGCCTTACAATCACATTCTCTTATAATCAGTAACATGTACAAAGACATTATGTCACTCACAAATGAATTAATAGTCTTGCTTTATTACATATTACTAACTCTCAGGAATAATACTTTCTTCATTTACAAAACTGGGTTAATAATAATTAACCATTAAAAATCTTAGAAGCTAAAGGTATTATTAAGAGAACACTACTTAATTGAAAATGGTAATAAAATTTTCTTACCTGAAGTGGCAGAGGATCAGTTTTGCTTTTAAAGCCACAGTCAAAAACAACGGCAGCCAGCACTCTCTGAGATGAATAATCAAACAGAACGTAATTCTCAAACTCAGATTCTGAAGGAAACCCTCGAACTACAGAAAGACAAAATTGTCCGCTTAAATAAAATCGCCCAATAATCCTGTTTGAGAGTTGAGATACTTTACACAGAGAAAAACTATTTAAATATTGTAAATTTTATGACCTTTTCCTTAAATATTGAAAGGAATGACTAATGGATACTTAAGGTACAAAAATCTTTTAGGTGTTTTATAAAAAAATTCTACTATGAAAAGATTTGACGTTAGGTGAACCAGAATCACAATGCATGTTCAAAAAGGATGGTGTATAGGGATACAGAGCATTCTAGTGTTTTCCTAATGAAGCAGAATTCAGAAAGGATGTACAGCTTTTTTGGAGGTGACAGTAACTGACTGCCATGTGCTTGTACTACAAGAAGACTAAGTCCATCAATGCATACATTAAATAAGACCAATGGTGTATATTTGAGAGGTACATTATATTTCTTGATCTTACGTAAAGCTGTTTCAAAGGAGAATAAAGACAGGGAGATAGTACTTCAAATTGAAGCTTAGGAAGTAAATGCCTTTGATAACAGTCTGCTGGCAACAGAGGAAGAGACTGGTGCAGGCAGATCCACCCAATCGCCCAGCCTCAGTAGCAGAGAGAAAGAAGATTGGAAGAAAGCTGAAAAAGCCTCACAGACACATGGGTCAATGCGAAGCGTCCACTGTACATGCCATTTTAGTCCCAGAAAAAAAGAAAGGTTGAAAATAAATTCAAGAACTCCTTCTTGAAATTACCTTAACTTAATGAAATACAGAAATTTGAAAACTCAAAAGGATCAGATCCTCACCTGGCCCTGATGCCAACAATAAAAACAGTCAAGTTTGGCAGCCTGCATAGCCTAAAACACCATCAGAAAAGTGTAACTAAGAATGAAAATGACTGGCATGTTTCTTTAACAGTCTGAGAGATCACTCTAGCTATTAGACTTAAATCCCTATGAGATGTTATTTAGACAGCTCTAAACCATGAATGATTTTCTTCTCCATAAGAAAAAGTGGTGCCCAGTCAGGACACCCTGACCTTGGTTGAGTTCAACTCTGTGGTGCCATTAGCAGCTGAGAAAGCATGCTCACTATTATGATGTCTTAACAAAATAACTGAATAATGGTTAGAGGTTTTTCCCTCCCTAGAAAAAAAAATCACACTGTGATTTGAGCCATTCCAACAGTGTTCAAGGTGCTCAAACACAGCTATTGGGTTCATCACTCTTAAGTCCAACCTTGGAGGTCAAAGTAAAAAAATAAGAAGGGGCACAGAGAGATGGGCGTGGTGGCGTACACTTGTAACCTCATAACTCAGGGAGGCAGAGGCAGGTGGATGTTTGTGAGTTTGAGGCCAGCCTGGTCTACAAAGCAAGTCCAGGACAGCCAAGGCCACACAGAGAAACCCTGTCTTGAAAAAACAACATAAAAAAAGAAGGGGCACAGAGGATGCGTTCTCTGTGAGACCATCAAGAGATGTTAATGAACTCTGACTTAGACATATAAAATATCTCTCTTCTGGCCACTCATAGCTCTCCCATTCTAAGGCTTGTAATACTAATAACTCTTGCCTTCACTTCTTAAGTCTCTTTACAGTAGCCAGTCAAGGACATCTTCCCTATGTCTGGAAATTAAGACATATAAATCATGGATATACTTCTGGATCTTTCAGATACGCTCACTGGAGAGATACCCCAATTGCCACACCTACGCCCCATTCAGCCCAAATAGCCGTTATCCTGATTCCCTAAAGGTAGTGATGGTTGCCTCTTCAGAGGTGGTTAATGAGGACAAGAGATAGTAAATGGACAGGCCAGTCAGGGCAGGAACTACACAAAGCATGGCTAGGAATACCAGAAAGGAGTTCTAGTTTCTTATTTCCTTCTAAGCAAGCACCTCTGCCTAAAAATTCTACCTGAAGGCAGGGACTGCAACTCCAGTTCAGATATTGGTACCAGCTTTGGGCATCATTAACTTAAAAAAATATTTTATTTGTATTTTATGCATATTGTTGTTCTGCCTGCATGTATGTCTATGTAAGAGTGTTGGACCCCCTGGAGCTGGGATTATAATTTGTGAGCTGCCATGTAGGTGCTGGGAACTGAACTCAGGTCCTTTGGAAGAATAGCGAGTGCTCTTAACCACTGAGTAATCTACCCAGCCCCAGTACCAACTTTGAAACTAGATTTCTAGATTTCCATGAAGATGGGTTATGTTATATATATTCCCCAATTTTAGCTATTTCCTAAATATTAGGGATATTAGGGTTTCCTCTTCAGAGGGGAGAAAGACATAGAAACAAGGAAGAACTGGTTCTTCTGGGTCAAGAGAATGAAATCTCTGACCTAAATAGAGATCTAACATTTCAAGTTCCCTAAAACATAATAGTTAATCCAATTTAGTGAGTTTATGAGCTGGAAAAAGATCGCCCCTCATGAAGGCAGGGTCACACGCAGGAAGGCAGAATTACCTCAAGGCATGCTAAAAAAAATAGGTAGAATAATTATCCCTTTAATGAAATAATGTACTTTTCCTTTCCTCAATTCTCACCCCACAGCACAGTCCTTATGAGTTGCCATGAGGTTCAGCTGTCATAGGTCCTTCTTCTCTCTCTCCCCTCTCCTTCCTCCCACTCTCCCCTCTCCTTTCCTCTCTACCTGTCTATCGTGCTTTCTCTCTCTCTCTCTATGCTGTTGTTGCTGTTTGCACTTGCTTATCCTCTATCTAAAGCTTCCTTTCCTACCATGAAGCTGTTGTCCACCATATAGCTGACCCCATGCTGGCTTAACTCATATGCCATGTTTGCCCCTTCCATCTCTTCTTCGTTCTCCCCCTCTAGGCAAGTGATGAAAATTTATGCCTTCCTTCCTTTTCTTTAACTGTAATATTTTTTTTCTCTTTGAATAAACTTCAGCTTTCCTTGACTTCCAAAACTCTATTTGTGAGTTACAATATTGCTGATGTACTTTTTAATTTATATATAATTGAAAGCTCCAGGGTTGAAGATATAGCTTTATATATAGCTTTTATAGATGTAGCAGTCTTTTATTTGAAAAAAACTTGAATATCTAACCTTTTATAGTAGTGTTGAGATTCCTCTTCACATCCTCAATTATTTCTTTTACCACATCAATATCAGAGGGTATGTAAATCAATTCCCACTCCTTGGCATCTTTGATGAAAGAAGGCATGGTAGCAACGGGTTGAGGAGTGAAATTATGTGGTCCAATAATAGTTATATCAGTAAGTGCACGGAAAACCAACATCATTATTACAAATAACAATGCTGCCAAGACTTCTGTAACTGAACTAAATATCTGTCTCCTCTAAAAGAGTAAAAGAGACATGGTATTGATTAGCTTAAGGGAACACATTCAATGCAAATGAGTTTTATGTTTTCATTTCTAGATGACCATGGGATAAAATGCAGATGTATGTTCAGGCCCTGAACTTATGACCTGTCAGCCATTAAAAGTCTGCTATGTATCCTATGCATTCAAGTTTCATGAATAATCTTACAGATAACATAGAAACAGGGGCATCATCATTATAAACTGTATTGGTAAACTGTCATGTGCTGCTTGTACATGTTGGGGTGGACTATAGGAATGAAGAGCCCCTTCTTCATACTTGAGTATATTTATCCCAGACGCCTTGTCCTGGGAAGGCCAGCCTCCTAATGCTGTGGCAAGGAGAAAGAAGAAGAGCAAAACAGTATTAAAAAACACTTGGCCTTGAGAACAGGTAGAAAGTAAACCATTTCCACCTGAGATTGCTATTGCTTATGTTATAAATATACCTGTGCTGGGAATGAGCCAGAAGCTCATCCATGCAGAGAATGTACTGCGTTGAACTCTTTGTCAGGGGCTCCAGCATGACTGCTTACAGTGCTTCCCCAATCATTTCTGCTGGATGTTGTAAGGACCATATTTGATGTTTCACTGTCTATCTGCTGCTTTATGTTTGTTCTTTTACTTAAAGTCCTGACCCAAGGGAGCATTGCTTTGTTTGGAATTTTCAGTCGCATATTCTAGCGGGATGTCTGAATGGAACTTCCCCCAGTTAATTTCTACTAAATTTGTAAGAACCCAATTGGATGAGGTTTTGCTATCTATCTGCTACTTTCCATTTGTTCTTTTACTTTTGCATGATACATGCTTAATAAACCTCATTTGAAAACTGAAACTATAGCTCTTATAGATCATTTTCTGGACAGAGCAATCAATAAATTCATGATGCTTTTGTCACAAGTTCTCCTAAATTAGTCTAAGTGACTGTTAACTCATTTAGAAAACGAGGCCATAGGGGAACCACAAAAGGACAAAGCCAAACAAACTCCTGGGCCCTTAGCCTGTTGTACATCAAAAATGGAATGTGTGTTTGTCTTTTAACAGTTTCATCATGAAACACCAGATCATGACACAGGCCAGGATGTTTAGACTAGAAGGCCTTTGTGATCAGACCAACTACAATTGCTGGGATTTTATACAGCCACTTGAAGGACCACACGTAAATCTGAAATCTCTCAACATTTAAGAATAAATAAGAGTACAGAATTCTTAACAGAGAAAACTTAAACAAGGCTACCCTGACTAATGTATTCTTGGCTGACTTTAAAAGCACCAATTTTAGAGGCTCCCAGTTGGACAGTATAGCATTAGTTATCTACCAGATTTCCTGTAGATAACATCTCTGTTATGTGGATTATAATCAAGTTGCCCAGACTATTTTGCTGTAAGTTGAAGGCTACTCTGGTAAAACATTGACTTTCTGGCCCTGCAGATATCTGCTGTAACTTGAAAAGTTTTGACAGCTCTGCTTTAGTGTTGTTTCACTCCTCTGCTAGTTTAAACTTTGGTCAGTTATTCAGTACTGAATGTAGACATGGTAATCTCTTGAGAAATGTTGTATTCAAAAACTATAATTCAAGATTAATTTAATCTATTCTGTCTAATCTCTCTCCCCCACTTATCATGATCAGAAACATCAGACTATAAAAGGAAAAAGAGAGGGAGGACCTGAGTTCTAGGAAGTTCTCCATATATTCCCAGAAAGGTGTCCCCCCTCTTTGTTAGCTTCCCTCTCCATTACTACACATGCCTTTCCTATTTTATTTCCTTAAGAGCAAGCGCCACAGAAACCCAGAGGCAGTATCTGTAGACACTCCCATGATACCTTCCTTTTTCTCTGCACCAGAAACCCTTAACTGAAGCCATATCTAGTAATGTTCTGGCCTTTCTATATTACTATCTCTAAGTGCTAGGGGTCTAGGTTCTGGAATTTTTCTGAACGTTCTCAACTACCTCCTCTCTTTCCTGCTTTTTCATGTCATTCTACAGTATTGAACCATTGGTGTTTATACATATGGAAGATCAACCCACCAGTTTGAATTTCAAAAGTACGCAGACTGAAATATAACAAACAGGCTCTCATGGACACTCCCATGGATGCTTTTACTTACCTTTAAGGTAAAATTTTTCCAGAGGAGAGCTGTTAATTGATTGATTGTCAATGGATTCATCCTGGTACAAAAACTGTGTGCTCAACTCTAGAGATGAAAGGTGATTATATCTATCTATCCTTCCTTCCTTCCTTCCTTCCTTCCTTCCTTCCTTCCTTCCTTCCTTCCGGTAAGTTACCTAAAATGTGAGGAATACACAATGGGATTATTTCTTTGTACTACTTTTCTCTTTAATCAGACTAAAAAATTGATATTACATACCTGAAATAAAGCAAATGGTATTATTTCTAAGTTTCCTATTAATTTTCCTAAATATAATAAAGATTCTTAATATTTAATGAAGCGACTGGAAAGTAGAAGAATGTAAGATGTGATTCCATTTTTCTAGATAAAAATGACATAATATTAATCATTCAATTGGAGTTTCTGTGGCGGGGCACATCCCTCTACCACATGGTCTGGTAAGATCCCATTCCTCTCTCTCCAACTGCCTCCCCCCACTCCCAGATAGGAAAGCTTCCACATTCCTTACATTCCGGGAATACCTGCCTGATGCTAACCCCCATCACCTGAAGATGCCAGCCACCTAAGTGTGTGTGTGTGTGGGGGGGGGGCAGATGGCCCTGCCCCAGATGGTCACATCTAGGCACCAGTCCAGCATGGGACAGACAAGTCATTTTCCTTTGCCCCTAAGACTGATGAACTCAACCAGGGGAAAGGAGGTCCCTTCTCCCTTCGCAAATAAGCCTGCCTAGATAGCTTTTCTAATCTTCCAACCTTTTTAAATACTGAATGCAGGAAGACTATGAAGCAAAACCAGAAAGCCCCCTCAGGAAGCAAAGTGGGAAAGAATGCAGCTGCAGCCACTGCCATTTTGCTGACATTGTGAAATAGTATTTCCATTTCTTCCATGCCTGCTGCCTCCTCTACTGCATTAGACACTAAGTTTCCCATTTATGGATGCCACCTGTAGGCCTTGATTTTTTTTAAACCTACTTTATTTGTGGTTCCTTAAACCTCTACCTTCCTTCCAAACCCCTAACCCTAGGTAGAAAAGAAAGAAGGTTAGTAGGAACAGGGGATGTAGACCTCTTTAGGTGCAGTGCCTTAGAGTGATTTCACTATTTGTTGTCAGGATATCCAGCAGTCCAGCAAACAGCAAAAGCAGCAGCAAGAACTACCAGCAGCAGGAGTAGCAACCTCCTTGAAGTGTTCTCCAAAGTGTTTCTCTCTAGGAGTGTCTCGAAGTTACTCTTCTTCTCTCTGCACTCCTATGTATACCTTCTCAGAGTCTGAACCAAATATTGTTCAGTTGGCTAAAACCACGCCCCTAACATGAATCAGTTTCCAGCTGACAAAGATCATGCACCCTCTCATAAGGCCCTGCAGAAGCATTCACAGACTTCTTACAGAGATTGGCTTCAGCTGTAAATAAAGCCATATCAGACCGTGATACCAGACAGGTGTTGACAGAGCTCTTGGCAACTGAGAATGCAAAGACTGAATGTAATAGAGTAATCAGACCACTAAAAGCATGAACAGCTCCAATAGATGGATAAGAGACAACTGATACTGACTCTCAGGGGCATCATAGCTAGAGGTCTCAGATATCAACATACCTGGTGCTTTAACTGTAGTGAATTTGGCTATTTATAAAGAAATTATAAGATTAAAAGTTTCAGAGCTCAAAATAGCAGGTGCATTCTGGCGAATATGGTATTTGTAAAAGAGAACAAGCAGTTTTGGCTACAATGGAATGCCAAGACTTCCAGAGTTTTATAGCTGCTGCTGTGTTAGTATTTTGGAACAAAACCTGCTTCTGGGTTACCTAGCAACTTATGATGTCATCATGTGTTGCCGGCCAGGTGGCCACACCTGGAAGGTGTGCTTATCTTGCCCCTTAAAGGGACAACCCAACACGTGGTCTCCCTCTTGCTCTTCTCTCTTGCTCTTCGCTTTTGCTCTATCAGGGCGCCCTCTCTCTCTTCCCCTCCTCTCTTTTCCCCCTCTGTCTCTTTCTTTCTCCCCATCATGTCCTAGCTCTCCCTTACCTCCCTCCCTTCATATCCACCTAATAAACCTCTTTTATAGAAGATCGGTTGCCAGCCTAAACTTTTATTAATAGATCTAACACTGTGGAAAGGGAAAACATTGGACTAGGGACTGCAGGTCTAAGAGGGACATGAAAGGTAACCTCTTGTCATCAGGAAATAAACAAAGGGCCTGTCAGTTCAAGACCCAACAGCAAAATTATGAGCCATTTTCCTCTGGTCAGTCAGGAGGTAACTGTTAGGAACAATTAAAAATGACAATGGCATCCATGGTCCAGTTGATTAAAGGGGTCCTGGTGTGAACAGATCAGGTACCACGAGATCCCTTCCTGGCCAAAAGCACCAATATTAGGACCAATTAAAAATAATGATGATGATGTGCACAGCAGATTTTATATGAAAGAGGTTTCTTAGATAGAGCTGAAGAAAGAGAAGGAAAGAGCGAGACATGACAGGGGGAAGAGAGGGGACACCCCGACAGAGAAAGGGGAGAGAGAGCAAGAGAGGAGGGGGCAAGAGCCAAGAGAGGGACAAAGTGGCTTTATCCTTTTAAGGAGCAACATAACCACGCCTGCCAGGTGTGGCTACCTAGCCCACAACACATGATGACATCATAGGTTGCTAGGCAACCTAGAAGCAAGCTGCCAAAATACTAACAGTAACGAACTTGTTACTAAAAATAACAAGCAGGAAAACCAAAACTAAGTATGGCTGATCTTATGCACACTAAGGCAGTACAGCTTTGGATCTGGCCACAGATAAATCTCTTATATACTAGTCCCAAAAGTTGAATGTTACAAAATAACCACTGGTGTTATGGTCCTTTATTTCAAGGACAGTAGGGAATAATTTTGGGAATAAGTGAATTCACTTTCCAAGAATTTATGGTGCATCCAGGTATTATAGATGGGGATTATATGGAAGAAATTAAATTCATGACATATGTAAAAAAGGAGATGCAAATTAATACAGGGGAGAGAATTGCTTAGCTGTTACTGTTTTCTTACATGAAGGGCAAGACTTCTCCAAAAGAAAGAACAGGGACATTTGGGAGTACAGAAGAACATGTGTTCTGGCAAACAATGGTTAATGATCAGAGACTCAAATTAATATTGCAAATGAATCATGTTGAAATAGAATGTTTGGTAGATTCAAGAGCTGATGTCAGCATCCTTTCCCAAAAGTATTGGAATCCAGACTGGCCACTTCAGTTTATAGGAATTGGTAAATTATCTCAAACAAGACAAAGTGTATGATGGATTAAATGTGTGGGACCAGAAAAGCCAACAAGGAAGTTGAGAACCTATGTGGCTGACATACCCATAAATTTATGAGGAAGGGATCTTTTACAGCAATGGGGTACTCAATACTCCTTCAATCCCAGAGACAGCAAATGGGGTGAATTAGGGGTGAAATGATAGACGCTCCTGGGGAAGGTATTGATACGTGTAATCAAAAACAATCACAAACTGTATTTGCCCACTGTCCAAATACAGGACATCACAGGGATTGAATTTCCAAATTTATTATTATTTTCTATGTGTGTTTTTATCTTTTTATTTTTTAAAGAGGAGCCACTGCTGAAATACCAACAGCCTTGTCCCTAAAATGGATATCAAACACACCTGTGTGCCAAGATCAATGGCCCATAACAAAAGAGAAATTGCAGGCGCTTGGAACAATTCGTTTAAGAGCAGCCGGAGGCACAACATATAGAAATGTCTACTAGCCCATAGAATTCCCCAGTGTTTGTTGGAAAAAAGAAATCATATTTTGGATGCAGAACACATAAAAATTAATATAAAATTGACCAGGAAACTTCCTCTCAACTGGCTTGTTTTCACATTGCTAGAAGGTGCTGTGCAGGCTGCTGGGGAGAAAAGACAGTCTATGATATTACCCACTGCTAGTTCCTGTGTGCTACAGTACCAACCTGCCAGGTGCAATGTACCCTCTGGTGCAATAATGGCATAATGTTAGAGGTTACTAACCTCTTTTTTATTGTATCTGAAGCCTTGGAATAGAATTTACCTGGGAAAGCTGGGGAAGTCCTAGCATAGAACCTGGCATTGTTACCTTGATAAATGGTCCCACTGGCAGTTTTCCTTCTAAATATTTGTATTTAGGTTTATATTCATAGGCCTGGGCAGCTCGCAGCCTTAGAGGAGCTTCTTTTAACAGTGGTAGCAGTCAGTGGAGAAATGCATACTGGATCAAAGTACAAAGAAGAAAAACTGAGTACCCAGCCTAAATGGGGTATCTTCAGTATTCTTCCTCTCATGGGGTACAGTCATACTATTACTCTGAGAGACTTTGAGAGGCCCTAATTTCAATCATGTTTTCCCAGAATAGAGCTATCATGGAGCCAGATGGAGGTGTCTTCAACAATAGGGTTTTACCATGTAGTTAGAGTAAGTAACCACAGAAATGGTAATGGCTTCCTGATAAGGCTCAGAGAACATTGAAAAAGAAGAAGCAGAAAGACTATAAGAACCAGAGGTTGGAAGCAGAGCTGTGAAATACTATCTTCTGGACATGACATAGCTAGTCCACTCATAAATTCACAGCAGCTGAGGTTACCTATCCAAGAGCAAGCTGGCCAAAATTTTGGCAGACTGGAGAGGTGCTCTCAGGACCTACCATTTACTGAGGAGGTATTTACAGTGATAGCTGCTGGGGAGTTGGGTGGAGAATCTGTTTGTTTTTTGAGAATGTGGCTTCTAGTAGTTTCTCAAGATTTGGTGGATTTCCCATCCATGAATATATGAGCAACACTAACCTGACTTGGTGGAGTCATAACTCCTTTGTGGAGTTAATTCTCAAGAATAATTATTTTAAAAGATAAATGGGAAAGAAAAATGGGACAAAGGAAAAGAAAAATGATGACTAACTGGCCAACAGAAATATTGAAAGAACCTTTCTTTATAAGAGTTCCATAACACAGAGTACATTTACACCACAACAATAAAGCAAAAGAACAGCAGAAAAGCTGCATTGGAAAGGACAAAAAGGAAAATGGTTCATTCTATGTTGGTATAATGTTCTTTTAAAATGTATACACCTTACCCATGTTCATTCTCTCTGGTTTCAATCCGTATAATACATTGTGATACTCATTTTAAGCATCCTGTCTCAATTCTTGTGTGAACAGGCCAAAATAAAGCAACACAGTGTTGAACTGGGAGGAGCCAGAAGACAGGAAAGAGGGGAGGAGCCAGAGGGCAGGAAATGAGTGGGAGGAGAAGGGGTGAGAGGAGAGCTAGGAGAACAGAGCTGGAGGAGAGATCTTGGAACTACATGGAGATGGACTGGACATAATATATCACTAAACGCAAGTATAATGTGGGAAATCTAAATGTTAGGAAACTATGAGGGCTTGGAGGTTTAGGATGGAGCAACTATTGCCCAGCATTGTGTTCTAGGTTAACTAAATAAACCCATTCTCTGTGTGGTGATTTGGGTATACAGCTGTTTAGGACTAACAGCAGCATTACCAGAAGATATATCAATAGAAAATATTAATCATCGCTTACAACAATTCTATGTCTTCCCTTACCAACTAGCACGTGGCAGCTATGAGGAAGGTATCTGGGCCTCTGACTTCTTGAGTAGGGGAGGTGTTGAGGGTGATACCCAACTTCTCTAGTGTTTGGGGTACTGACTTGGTTCATGTAGAACATAGACAGTATTAGCAACCAGGCACTACCTCGGCCAGCTCTAGGGACTTGGTGACAACAGGAAAGGTCATCAACAGCCTCCAAGATACAACAGACTTCCACTGTCACCAAGAGCTGCATGTATTCTCCCTGTGCGTGCACTGCACCACCTTATAAAAGGACCCATTCCCAATACCTCTCTCTCTTTCCTGCCACCCTCACTCAAGGCAACCTGTGTCCCCTCGTTAACAAACCTCCCACATGAGACCTGTCACATGGTGTAACTTTATGGATTCCACCATATAGTTCTGCCGCCTAAATCCCAACAGATAGAACCATCACAACTAGACCACTTAGTCATAGCTGGAACAACATAAGGAGGTGGCAACTCTTAGTGACTACTCCCTTGTCCCTGCCAGTGGCTTTACCTTACCATGGAGACAAGCTATTTAGCCCATCTAACTGTAAGCCCCCACTAATACGTTTGGCTGTAGAGGATAGGCAAACCACCCACATTCATTGACTGCTTCATCTTCACTTCTGGGATCACTATATAGTACCTGCCCAGGCCTACTGAAACCTGCACGTAGTCTTCTGACGAGTGGTCCCATTCCCAGTTCTAAGCATGCTGTACCATGACTGACTTTGCCTGCCAGTGTAGTCTTACACTCATCTTACCTATAGAAACTCATGAATGCCTGGCACCTGCCAAACATACCAAACCTAGGGCTGCTGGTGGATCTTCCCTATCTAACAAAACTGAATCCTAGCTGGCAGAGCCATCTATTTATTGCAGACTTAGCCATGGGGACATATGCAAGAACTGCTAGCTGATGATTACACAGGTAGAAGCAAGACAGTGATAACATAACCATGTCTTATCTGAATCAATAGTCTCTACTAAGCTGACATTTGAGGACATCCGAGAAAAGTCTTGCATTGTGAAAGCCTCAGTATAAAAGTTGTAAGGTAAGTTAACCTGGCATATACACAGTATAACAGGAACAACAACAAGAAGCATGAATCTAAGTGGGACATATGGCTGTTCATTGTACTCTTTTTTTTTGTTTGAATTTTTAACAACAAAATGTCAGAATATAAAACACGGTATAAAATCAACAAATTTAAAATCTGATGAACCCTAATAAAACTAGAGAGGGGAAGAAAAAAAAGATAAAAGTCATCAATATGAGAAACAAAAAGAGGGAACATCTCTTTAGATCCTCTAGAAATTGTTAAAAAAAAAAAGTAAAAAGTGTATCCAATTTAAAAGCCATTAAAAGATAATTCCAGTTGCTTAGAAAGATGTTGAGCACTAAGAATTCTAAAATACTGCAGTGAAATTAAAATTTCACATGAGCACTGAGAAACAGTTTTTCATTATCTATCAAACTTGATAAGATGAATTTTCCAACAATATATTTATAAAAAATATACATATTCACACTTACACTAATAAAAATAGACATAAATATACCTAGCATAATATTTTGTATTATATAAAGCCTAAAATCCCCAAGGTCAGTAAGTAGTAATGGAAATTGCAGCATATTCATATAAAGAAATGTCACAAAGTAATGCAAATGATGAACTGCAACTATCCACCGATAGTTATAAATATCTATCTGGGATGGAAATAAATATCCCAACATAAAACTGATGGGAAAAGGCAAGTTCTAGAGTACATTCATTGAGTTCAAATTCATCTAAATTCAAGAGACAAAACAGCAGCCTATGCTGATTAAGGCTACCTCACAGGAAGTGTATCAAAAGGGTAAACGATTACTTCAAACCGCAGAATGTCTGTAGATTAAGACAAAAATGGGCATAAGTGGTTCCAACTTCCTAAAAAAAATGTCTTATTTCATACTTTAAAGGGTTATTTTAAATTGAGACTTTCATACATGAGCAATATATCTATATCATTTTTATCCCTACCTCTTCCCCTCCAACTTCTCCAGTGCCCCTACTCCCTCTCAAATTCATAACCTCTTCTTATTTATTATTGTTACTGTTAGGTCCAAAACTCCTACTCTTCCACTGTCTTAAATGGAGCATGTAAGTACATCTTGTATAAGATGTACCCTAATAGCCAACTTCCTTTTTCCCCAGACATTGAAGACTATTCTTAAAATTGAATGATCTGACCTCATATCCGGTCCACAGCTCAGCCTCCATTCCTGGAGGCCTGTGGCCACCCGGAACAGATAGGTGAAGACTTCTATGCCCCAGCCCCCTGATGCTGGGTGCCCCTGGGCAAGCCCAACAGTGGTGAGCTACACCGGGACCCCTGTGTGTTCCGTCTCTTAGACCACAGCCCTGCCTGCATTCCCAGAAGCCAGCAGCCACAGGGACCACCAGTCCTGTGGCCACCCAGGACAGACAGGTGAGACAGCCTCTTGTCTACCTCATACCATGCAGGCCCAGCAGTGCTGAACTATGCCATGCTTGCTGTGTGTTCCATCTCCTGGACCACAGCTCTGCCTGCATTCCCACAGGCCAGTGGCCATCAGGTGAGACCTCTGTACCCACAATTCCCTACCTGCTCTGTTCTCCCAACAAACCTAGTAGTGGTAAGCCCATTCCTGGCCCACAGCTCAGCTTACATCCCTGGAAACCTATATCCACATGGGACAGACAGCCCTACCTGCATTCCCAGAGGCCATAAACCATCAGGGGCTATGAGAGACCAGCAGCCATTAGATATCACAAGAGGTCAGCGGCCATCAGAGACCACCAGCTTACTATCAGGGACCACCAGATACAAACCACACCTCCTCCCCAGCAATCAATTCTCTGGCCTACAACTTGGCATGCATTACCTGAGGCCTGCCAATGCCAGAGACAACCAGATGACTAAAAGCCAATGAAAGAACACAAACAACAAGAGCCAGGGAAATATGGCACCACCGGAACCCAGCTATCACACTACAGCAAGCCCAGAATATCTTAATATAGCTCAAGCACAAGAAAATGACCTTAAATCCAATCTTACGAAGATGATAGAAATCTTTAAAGAAGAAATGAATAAATCCCTTAAAGAAATACAGGAAAATACAGTCTAGCAGGTAAAGCCTTTAAGAGGAAATGAATAAATCCCTTAAAGAAATACAGGAAAACACAAACAGATAAAGGAAATAAATAAAATTGCTCAAGACCTGAAAATGAAAGAAGCAATAAAGAAAACACAAACTGAGGGAATACTGGAGATGGAAAACCTAGGGAAGAGAACAGGAACAACAGATTCAAGTACCACCAACAGAATTCAAGAGATGAAAGAGAAAATCTCAGGTGTACAAGCTACAATAGAAGAAATTGATACATCAGTCAAAGAAAACGTTAACTTAAAAAAAATTCCTGACATAAAACATGCAGGAAATCTGGCATACTATGAAAAAAACCCAATCTAAGACTAATAAGAAGAGAGGAAGGCAAAGAGTCCCAGCTACAAGGACCAAAAAATAGTTTCAACAAAATCACAGGAAAAACTTCCCTAACCTTAAGAAAGAGATTCCTATAAAACATACAGGAAGCTTACAGAACACCAAATAGATTGGACCAGAAAAGAAAATCCTCCTACCACAATATAATCAAAACACTAAATCCACAGTACAAAGAAAGAATATTGAAAGCTGCAAGAGAAAAAGGCCAAGTAACTTTCAAAGGCAGACCTATCAGAATTATACCCAACTTCTCAAACACAGACTCTAAAAGCTAGAAGGACCAGGACAGATGTCTTGCAGCCTGTAAGAGACCACAGATGCAAACCTGGACTACGGTACTCTCAATCATCATAAATAGAGAAAACAAGATGTTCCATTTCAAAGTCAAATTTAAACAATATCTATTCATAAATATAGCCCTACAGAAAATACTACAAGGAAAACTCCCACCCAAAGAGGTTTACCTACATCCAAGAAAACACAGGAAATAAATAATTTCACACCAGCAAAAACAAAAGGGAAGCACACACACACTCACATGTTAACACCAGCAACATTCAAATAATGGGGATTAACAATCATTGGTCATTAACATCTCTCAGCATCAATTCCCCAATAAAAACATATAGATTAACAGAATGGATGTGAAAAAAGGATTCATCATTTTTCTGCATAAAACAAACATACCTGAGCAATAAAGATAGACATGATCTCAGAGTAAAGGGCTGGAAAAAGGTTTTCCAAGCAAATGGACCCAAGAAGCAAGCTGAAATAGCCATTCTAATATTGAATAAAATAGACTTTCAACCAAAATTAAACAAAAGATATGGGAAAGGACATTTCATACTCATTAAAGGAAAAATCCAAAAGATGACATCACCTATGCCCCAAATGCAAGAGCACCCATATTCTTAAGAGAAACATTACTAAAGCTTAAATCACACATGGAAACCCACACATTCATAGTGGGAGACTCAAACACCCCTCTCTCACCAATGACAGGTCATTGAGCCAGAAAATAAACAAAGAAATAATGAAATTAACCAATGTTATAAATCCAAGGGACCTAACAGATATCTACAGAACTTTCCATCCAAACACAAAATGATATGCTGTCTTCTTAGGACTTCACGGAACTTTCTCCCAAATTAAGTAGATAGTTGTTCATAAGGCAAGCCTCAACAGATGCAAAAAAGTTTAAAAGCTTTTATTTTATCAGACCACCATGGATTAAAGCTGGACTTCAATAAGAACTGAAAAAAACAGAAAGCCTACCAATTCATGGAAACTGAACAACTCTGTACTCAATGAACATTGGATCAGGGAGGAAATGAAGAAAGAAATTAAAGACTTTCTAGAACTCAATGAAAATGAAGGCACAACATAACAAACTTATGGGACATAATGAAAGTAGTGCTAGGAGGAAAGTTCATTGCACTGGAGAGATCTCATACTAGCAATTTTAAAGCATACCTAAAAGCTCTATAGAACAAAAAAAAAAAAAAAAGAAGAAGAAGAAAACACACCCAAGAGGAGCAGATATCAGGAAATAGCCAAATTCAGAGTTGAAATCAATATATTAGGAACAAAGAGAACAATACAAAGAATCAATAAAACCAAGATCTGGTTCTTTGAGAAAAATCAACAAGATAAATAAACCTTTAGGCAAACTAACCAATAGCCAAAGAGAGAGAAAGAGAGAGAGAGAGAGAGAGAGAGAGAAAATCCAAATTAATAAAATCAGAAATGAAAAGGGGAGCAGAACAACAGACATTGAGGAAATACAATGGATCATTAGGTCTTACTTCAAAAAACTGTACACTACAAAATTGGAAAATACATGTGAAATGGATGATTTTCTTGATAGATGCCACTTACCAATGTTTAAACAATTTAAATAGACCTACAACCCCTTAGGAAATAGAAGCAGCCATCATTAAAAACAAAAACAAAAACAAAAACAAAAACAAAAACAAAAACAAAAACAAAAACAAAAAGTCCTGTGCCAGATGGTTTTAGCCCTGAATTCTAACAGGCTTTAGAAGAGCTAATACCAATACTCCTCAAATTATTCCACAAAATAGAAACAAAAATAACATTGCCAAAATCATTCTATGAGGCCACAGTCACCCTGATACCTAAACCACACACAGAATCAACAAAGAGAACCTCAGACCAATTTCCCTTATGAACACTGATGCAAAATACTCAATAATATACTCACAAACGGAATCCAAGAACACATCAAAAACATCATCCACCAAGATCAAGTAGGCTTCATCCAGGGAAGCAAGGATGGTTAAACATATAAAAATCCATCAATGTGTTCCATCATATAAACAAACTGAAAGAAAAAAGAACTGCATGATCATCTCATTAGAGACTGAAAAAGACAGCAGCACCCTTTTATGTTAAAAGTCTCCGAAAGATCAAGGATACAAGGTGTATACCTAAACACAATAAAAGTAATATACAGCAAGCCAATAGCCGAGATCAAATTCAATGGAGAGAAACAGCACTTCCACTAAAGGAATTCCAGGGACAAGATAAGGCTGCCAATTATGTCTGTACATATTTAATATAGTTCTTTAAGTTCTAGCTAGAGCAATAAGACAACTAAAGGAGATCAAGGAGATACAAATTAGTAAGGAAGAAGTCTAAGTATAGCTATTCACAGATGATATGATAGCATACATAAATGACCCCCAAAATTCTACCAGAGAACTCCTGCAGCTGATCAACACCTTCAGCAAAGTGGCTGGATATAAAATTAACTTTAAATAAATCAGTAGCCTTCTTTTATACAAGCAGTAAACGGGCTGAGAAAGAAAATAGGGAAACTACACCCTTCACAATAGCCACAAATATATAAAATATCTTGGTGTAACTCTAACCAAGCAAGTGAAAGCCTTGTATGACAAAAACTTCAAGATTTTGAAGAAAGAAATGGGAGAAGATATCAGAAGATGAAAGGTTCTCTTGTGCTCTTGACCAGTACGATTAACATAGTGAAAATGGCCATCTTACCAAAAGCAATCTACAGATTCAGTGCAATTCCCTTCAAAATTCCAACACAATTCTTACAGACTTTGAAAAAGCAATCCTCAGCCTCATATGAAAAAAAAAAAACCTCACAATAGCTAAAACAATCCTGTACAATAAAAGATCTTCTGGAGGTATCTCCATCCCTAATTTCAAGCAATAGTTATAAAACCACGTAGTATTGCATAAAAACAGACACGTTGATCTATGGAGTTGAACTGAATTGAAGACCCAGAAATAAACCCACAAACTTACAGACATCTGAGTTTTGACAAAGAAGCCAAAACCATAGAGTAGAAAAAAAGAAAGCATCTTCAACGAATGGTGCTGGTGTACCTGGATGTCTACATGTAGAAGAATGCAAATAGATCCGTATTTATCACCCTGTACAAAACTCAAGTCCAAGTGGATCAAAGTGGTGAATAATAGCCTTGAACCCATTGGCACAGGAGACAACTTCCTTAACAGAACACCAATAAGCTCAGGCACTGCAATCAACAATTAATAAATGGAACCTTATGAAACTGAAAAGCTTCTGCAAGACAAAGGACACTTTCAATAGGACAAAATAGCAGCCTATAGAATGGGAAAAGATCTTCATCAACTATATACCCAACAGAGGGCTAATCTCCCCGATATATAAAGTATTCAAGAAACTAGACACCAACAAACCAAATAATCCAATTGAAATATGGGATATAGAGGTAAATAAAGATTTCTCAATAGAGGAATCTCTAGTGGTCATGAAGCACTTAAAGAAATGTTTAGTGTCCTTAGTAATCTGGGAAATGCAAATCAAAATGACTCTGAGATCTCATCTTACCCCAGTAAGAATGACTAAGATCAAAAACTCAAGCAACAGCACATGTTGGAGAGGATGTGAAGCATCTCTGTGGGGGTGCACACTTGCACAACCACTGTAGAAATCAATCTGCACGTTTCTCAGAAAACCTCAAGACCCAAACATACCACTCCTAGGCATATTCCACCCCCCCCCATGCTCCACCATACCACAAGGATACTTGTTAAACTATGTTCATAGCAGCTTTACTCATAATAGCCAAAAACTGAAAGCAACCTAGATGTTTCTTTATCCATTCTAGGAAGAATGGATAAAGAAAATGTGGTACATTTACATAATGGAATACTATTAGCTATTAAAAAAAAAAAGATATCATGCAATTTTCAGGCAAATGGGCGGAACTAGAAAATGCCATCGTGAGTGAGGCAATCCAGACAAATAAAGACACATACGGTATGTACTCACTTATATGTGACTATTAGCCATAAAGTACTGGATAACCAGACTACAATCAACAGACCCAAAGAAGCCAAGGAGGTGCTTGAATCTCACCCAGAAGAGTAAATAAAATAGACATCTGATGTGGGTGGAGGGGGAACTAGGTGAAAAAGGGGTCGGGAGGGTAACAGAAGTGGGAATCAAGTGAGGGGAGAGCTGGTTGGGGGGAGCGAACCAGGAGATAGAAAGATTGGGGAGCGGGAGAACTGTGGGACAAAGGAGCCTCCTGGGAGTCTATGCAGATGACCCTAGCTGAGACTTTTAGCAGTGCAGGTTAAGGAGCATGAAGTGGCCACCTCCTGTAGCCAGGTGGGACTTCCAATGGAGGGAGAGGGACACCAATCCACCTATAAAACCTTCAACCCAAAATCTGTCCTGCTTACAAGAAGTGTAGGGATAAAGTTAGGACAGAGATCGAGGGAATGGCAAACCAATGACTGGTCCAACCTGAGGCCCACCCCATGGGAGAGAGCCAACCCCTGTCACTGTTAATTATACTCTGCTGTGCTTGCAGACAGGAGCCTAGTACAACTGTTTTCTGAGAGTCTTCACTCAGCAGCTGATGGATACAGATACAGAGACCCACAACCAAACAACAGGCCGAGTGGTAGCAAGGATAGAGGTCAAGGACACCACAAGAAGACCTACAGAGTAAACTAATCTGGGCCCATGGGGGTTCACAGAGACTGAAACAACTAAAATGCACTCATGGGCTGGACCCAGATCTCCTACACATCTATGTGCAGTCTGGTCAACAGGTGGGTCCCCTAACAATGGAGCCGGGCCTGTCTCTGACTCTACTGCCTGCCTTTAAATCCTTTTCTCCTAGCTGGATTGCCTTGTCAGGCCTCATCGAGACTACTACAAGACCTGTTAAAATAAGCCCCTGCCCACACACAGACAAAATACATGTAATCTTGTAGGTTTTGTCTTTATAAACCCTAAGCTAATATGGCTAAATGCTGTGGTTTGGGAGTGCTCTCAGGTGCAGTCCTAATAACCAGTATGTCAATAAAAAGCCTCTTATTTGTTAAAAATGTATTTATAGTCTGGCTGGTGAATGTCTGAACTATCCCAGACACATAACAAAAAGAATATAAACATGTCATTTGCAACAACACAGATACTGTGTTAAGTGAAATAAGCCACGCACAGAAAGACACGAACTATGTGTTCTCTTGTATGTAGGATGTTAAAAAAAAAAAAAAAAAAGCAGGGGTGTTATTTTATGGATGTTGAGGTTGTTAGCAGAGACAGAAGACAGAGGCAGAGGTGTGAGAGGTGTGGAAAGGGGGTGTTGGGGAATATTGACTAGTGGGTATTGACCTACAGTCACATGGAAGTACCAAGTTTTGGTGTAGTTTTACAGACTAGGGTAACCAGAGATAACTACAATGCACTGGATATTTCAAAGAGCTAGAGAAAAACTTTTGAAAAAAGTTTACCTTAAAAAAAATAAGGTAGACAAGTATATTTAACCTGTCCTAGTCATTAGGATGTGTGTGTGGTGTATGTGTGTGTGGTGTATGACATCAAAACGTAACATGATATTTAATGTGTATTTTTTTTATATATCAGTTTAAAAGAAATCTAATAAAAATACTTATTTTTCATATCCACTTTTCTAAAGTAAAATGACAACCGCTTAAGACAGTATCTAAGACACAGTAAAACTGACAGTAGGTGAGCAAAGGTATCTTAAAAAGTACAGAAAAAAAAATAATTAGTGACTTCATCTGTGGGTGAGTTCGGTAACTGTTAGCATTCAATCAAGACCCCAGAGTAGACTTCACAGGGCAGGGAACAGACAATGAAGAGAATTCGAAGCAATGGGTTCAATATATGTCACAGGATAGTTGAAGTTTTCTGGCTCTTGCGGAAAATGTCAAGGAGCAAATTTCTTTTACCAGAAAGTGCGAGATTACGAAAGAACCACTAGTTTTTTTGTTTTGTTTTCCTAGCAGAATAGTTTCTTCTTTTTCCTTTTCAAAAACTGCCCCAAACTAAGCCACGTTTATTAAATTTCTTAAGGTTGAGTGACTGACCGGTCTCTGTATTTCTCCAATACACATGGGGAGTGATGGGGAGGCGGAGCATCCTGCCCTTTAACCTCCAGTAACCCTACCCACTAAGCTGTGACTAGGGCATTAGCCTCACTCCTTATACGGGAAATGGTACAGTTACCAGGGCCAAACTGCTCTTCTAACACCTGAGCTGTTCCTCACTAAGCTACTGCCCAGACCTCAAATGTACCTCAAACCTCGCCCAGTTTGAACTGTCAGGCAGGGAATTTAGAAATTGAGGGGGTAGGTCCCCGACACTCACCACTGAGGGCTCACAACGGCTTCAGCGCCCTGCTTCCTCCGCTGACCGCCTCGTGTCTCCCCTGAGCTGCACTTCCTGTCAACCCCGGGTGTCAACCGCTCTGCGCAGCGAACCCGGACAGGAGCCCCCGCTGACCGGAAGTGCAGTGCGGAAGCGGGGCAGGGCCCCATTAGCTGAAGGCAGTGATTAGGGCTTGAGGGGGTGTAAGTCTCTTACAATACATTTTGTATCATGTGGTTATACCACTGCCCTCACTTCTGACTCCAGCAGTTTAAGGTTTTCAGTTTTTCCTAATCTAGATAAAGATTTGTGAGTGTCTGTTTTAAAATTTTCACTGATTTTTTTTTTTTTCCTGTTGTCAATTCTTTTTTTCTTTTTTCTTTTTCTGCTTCTGGATAGTGTATGCTTTTGGTTTTATACTTCTTGTATTGTTAGGCAAAGCAGTTGATTCTTAATTTGAAAATATTTCTGTGTTTTGGAAATCCGCATTTCTAGCTTCACATTTTTCTCAGTTCTTTTGCTTTTTAAGGTTTGGTATGTTGTAATCTAATTTCATTTTCTGAAGCCATTTTTGCTTTTTTTTTTTTTTTTTTTAAAAAAATTAGTAGTATTTTACTTTCAAATACTTGTGAATTTTCCACTATTGATTTCAAACTTTATTAAACATCTTGGGTAGATAAGGCACTTGGTAAGATTTTATGGGGGTGTGTGTGTGTGTGTGTGTGTGTGTGTGTGTGTGTGTGCTCTGTTTGCATGCACACCTGTATGCCAGAAGAGGCATCAGATCCCTTTATAGATGGTCATAAACCACCATGTGGTTGCTGGAAATTGAACTAAGGAACTCTGGAAGAGCAGCCAGTGCTCTTAACTTCTGAGACATCTCACCAACCCAATTTCAGTATTTTAAAATTGAGGCTTGTTTTGTCTTTTGTTTTGAGATCTAGGAAAAAATTCCAGGTGCTTGCTACACAAGTGTTCTACCATTGAAACAAATCACCAACCCACCCCTGTTGTGGCTTATTTTAAGACCCAAGATTCAGTAATTCTAGAGAATGTTTCATATGAACTTGGGAAGAATGTATATTTTATTGTTATTTGTTGGAATGTTCATATGTATAAGTTTCTGTTGGAGTGTTACAATGTTCAGACCTTCTGTTTCCTCATGAAGATGTTTTAATTGCTCAATCTATACGTTATCTGTATATGTTGTTGTAAGGCCAAACCAGAAGCACAGCTTTCCATACTCAATAAACAGGACAGCAATGAATATTGCTTTAGAAATCAATCGTACCTTTCTGCTAATCTACATTAAGGTATACATACCACGTAGCTGATGGAAAAGCTACAAAGAGTCATGGTCCCAGAGCTTCATAAAAATCAAATCCTTTATATAAAAAGAACAGAACTGTGTCTTCTGTATATAATTAAAACCATTTGGGGTAAGGGCATGCCACGTGAATTTGGAAGTCAGAGGACACCTCATTGGAGTAAGTTCCCTCCTTCTACCATGGAGTCCTGAGGACCAAAATCAGGTTGTCAGTCTTCCCAGCATGTGCCTTTACCCACTCAGCTGTCTCACTGGCCCTGCATATTATCTTATAACTGAAAAATTCCGAGTGTAGATGGAAAACCGAAGAAACTACCTTAATACACAGCAGCTTCATAGAGTATCTTGAAGCTCCGGCGAGAACCATCCTAGCTGTCTGCTCATGGATTATCCTCCTAGAGGATTCCAACTTCCTAGAGTCAGAAGAAACATCTTTGTCTCGCTCCATTTATATTTTCCTCTCTTACTCTTTATTACTCCCCCCCCCCGCCCATCACTTCAGTTTCTTTCTTTCTTTTTTAATCATTGAAGTAGAAGACTGTATTTTGGAATTTTGGAAACAGTAACATCAAACTTTGACACCGATTTAACGTAGGCGTACCAGGGATGTGTTGATGTGTGTATGTGCATGTATTTAACGTAGACGTACCAGGGATGTGTTGATGTGTGTATGTGCA
>NW_026596088.1:7320795-7355831 GCF_907164565.1 Psammomys obesus
GTATTTAACGTAGACGTACCAGGGATGTGTTGATGTGTGTATGTGCACGTATTTGTGTGCGTGTTTGTGGCAAATTTTACTTGTTCTAGGTTTATGCTCTTCTTATCTATAGTCAGCTGCTAACACTATTGCATTTCTATTTGGGAAAATATGATGTCAACATCAGTGCTAATCAGTACCAATTTTTATGCTCATACTGAAGAACGGGTCCTCTAAAAACTGAATGCTGCTCTTTCAGTTTTCTAGGAGAGAAAAATGGCTCTAAGAAATGTTTTTAGATCTGGACATGTTGGAAACAGGACATTCATCTGTACCTTCAGTGAAGAGGACACATTTTTTTTTTCTTTTAGGGAAATATTTATTACACAAATATATTTACATGAAGGTATATGAGCACAGGATGTCTTTCTCATGTACTCAGCTGTAGTCCAGAAAAAACCATCAGTATCACTAGTTGTAAATGAATCTCAAGGCACCTTTGTCTTATAATCATTTCCTGTGTTGTCTTGGTTAGCAAAGGCTAGGAAAACTTGGTCCAGGGTGATCTGACTGATGGAATAGTCTTCTAAATTGAATTGTTCCTTTGCTTTCTCCAAAATGCCAAACATCTTAAACAACAACAAAAGCATTCAGTTTGCCACCGAAGTCTCTCTCTGGCTCTCAGAGAAGTTTCTCCCTCTCCCTTCCCCAGTGTCTGTCAAGTACATTAAGTTATTGAAAAAGACACACAGATAGGCAAAACCAGAAAGCAGAAGAAACAGGCAATCGAGAAATGGAGAAGGTAGTTTTCTGTCTCCATTCTTTTGTTGGACATGAACTAATCATAGAACTTGAGGGTAGTAATCAAAGACATTTAAACTCTTAGAAATTTGTGGAGGAACGTAAATACTCCACTGTTTCACAATGTCAGGCAAAGTTCCACTATCTGGATCCTAAGTACCCCCATTGTTAGTGCTCCCTTCACATGCACTGGTAGAAGAACACAGTTTCTGATCACCTTTCCCCAGCTTTTGTCCTTGCTGGGAATGTAGTAATTAAGGATCCCTTGATTCTCTTGCTTCAAGTCACTGCCTAAGATGGAAAAATAGGACCGGTGAGTAATCTTAAAGATTTCTTTTAAAATTATCAAAATCATGCTGTATCTGCTTAATGTATTGTATGAAAGTAAATTGTTAGGGTTAACAGAGAAGGAGCTGTGACCCCCACACCCCTATTCTCTTTGATATACATATATGGTAAATATTTTCAAAACCTTTAGAACTGATTAAATAATCTTATTGTGGGGATTTGACAGCAATTATTGAGGCTTTTAAGCTCAGTGAATTGTCAACTCTTGTGCCCAGTGTAAAAGTTTGAGCTTTTAAAATACTAATATATTTATTCCTAAACATGGTGCTAAGTGTTGATAGTGAGGATTTTTTCTGGGAGTATGTGTTTGAGGGCACAGTTTTGAGAGAGGAGAAGAACAAGCGTGATGTTTGGGATGAGAATGACCCCCATAGGTTCATATATTTGAATGTTTGCTTCCTGGTTGGTTAGTTGGTGGTACTGTCTGAGAAGGATTAAGTGGTATGGCCTTGTTGGAGGAGGTATGTCACAAAGGTGGGCTTGGATGTTTTGAAAGATCATACTATGCCCAGGTAATCTCAGTCTCTCTCTCTCTCTCTCTCTCTCTCTCTCTCTAACTCTGTCTCTCTCTCTCTTTTTCTCTCTCTCCCTATGTCCATCCATCTGTCTGTCCATCTGTCTCATGCTTGTGGATCAGGATGTAAAGCTCTCAGTTACTGATTTGGAACCATGTGTGCCTACCTGCTGCCATATTCCCTGCCATGGTGGTCGTGGACACCAATGTTTTAAATGTAAACTCAAGCCAGTCGGTGGTGGCACACACCTTTAATCCCAGCACTTGGAAGACCAAGGCAGGCATCTCTGAGTTTGAGGCCAGCCTTGTCTACAGGGTTTTGTATAGAGTTCCAGGACAGACAGGGCTACACAGAGAGAGAGAGAGAGAGAGAGAGAGAGAGAGAGAGAGAGAGAGAGAAAGAGAGAGAGAGAGAGAGAGAGAGAGAGAAGAAAGAGAAAAGAAAGTAAGACACTATTAAATACTTTCTTTTAGAAATTGTCTTGCTCATGGTGTTTTGTCATGGCTCATAACTATTGTCTTTCCCATAATTACACCATATCCTTCCATGTGTAAGAAGAGATACACAAAAATAACCAGTCATGCTACTATGATCTTGGTGTGTTTGTACAGATAATATTTTAAGAGCACAACTAGTTGAAAATGCATTCACAATTAACCTATGAAAATTTGTAAATCATTACAACTTCCAAATTAAGCTGGATTGAAAATGTTTTAAAGAAAAATCACATGTTTGAAATAGGTATAGATTTTGTTACATTAATCTTTTTTTTTTACATTTTTATTATATATTTTTATTCATTTTTCATCCTTGTTTAGCTGTATCCCTCTTCCCCTTCCAGACCCACCCCCTTCCCTTTTCTGCTCCCTCCCCTTTTCCTCAGCTCATCAAGTTGCATCAGGACTTAGCATGTCCTCCTCTTCTGTGGCGTGGCAAGGCAGCCCCCCACCCAGGGCGAAGTGATCTGAAAGCTAGCAAGTGAGTCTGTGTCTGATGCAGTCCCCATTCCCTTACTAGGGAACCCACGTGAAGCCTAAGCTGCCCATCTGCTACATCTTTGTAGGGGGTCTAGGTTCATTTCATACATGGTCCTTAGTTGATGCTTCAGTCTCAGCAAACCCCTCTGGGCCCTGGTTAGTTGGCTCTGTTGTTCTTCTTGTAAAGCTCCTGTCACCTCCAGGTCCTTTTCTCTTTCCTCACAGTTTTCCACAAGATTCCCTACATATCGCTCAATGTTTGGCTGTGAGTCTTAGCATCTGTTTTGAGGCGCTGCTGGGTAGAGCCTCTCAGATATGTGGAGGACTCAAGCAGAGACTCCTAGTAGCAGAGGCCATAGATACTGAAGAAGACACCCTTCAAATAGACTAGTCTCCTATCAGAGGGTAGAAACACCCACCCACCCAGAAAAACTTTGACCCAAAATTTACCCTGTGTACAAGATGTGTAGGGATAAAGATAGAGCAAATAGATCAGAGATTGAGGGAATATCCAACCAATGCCTGGCCCAACCAAAGACCCAACCTATTGGAGAATGCCAACCCCTGACACTATGAGTGATACTCTGCTAAGCCTGCAGACAGGAGCCTGACAGTGTTAAATTAATCTTAACACATGCATTGTTATGATAATCATGTAGAGGTCTTTTGTTGTGGCATATTTAAAAATATAAAACATAATAAATGATTCAAAACAAGTACTGATAAAAACACCCCATCTAGGTCAAGTAATGCTTATTCATTTTCAAGTACAATGTCCCAGCTTCTACGCCCCATAAAAAAAATTTTAAAAAAAGCAATATCTCCAATACTGAAGCCATTTCCATTTTTTTCGGTTCACTTTCTTACTATTTAAATTAATGTAACAATTGATGTAGTAATAAAGAATGTATTCATGTGGAAGGACTAAATTGAGTTAAGAATACAGTATCTCTTGGGGCTAGAGACTGCCCCAATGGTTAGAAGCAGTTGATTTTGCAGAAGATCTGGGCGCATATTTCAGGACTGACAGGACAGCTCACAACCATCCATAACTTCAGCTCCAGGGATCTGACAATCTCTTCTGAACTCTGTGAGCACCAAGCACATGTCTGGTATGATAGACATACATGTGAATAAAACAGTCATATATAGAGAATTTAATAAATCTAAAAAAAACCCAATATCTCAAATAATTACCGTCACGTTTATGACAGATTATTAAGAGTATAATATATTAACTACAGTCATCACACTGTATAATCTATCTAAGAATGCCCCTCCATTGGCTCATATATTACAATGTTTAGTCATCAGGGAGCAGCATTGTTTGACAAGGATTAGGAGGTGTGGCTTTGTTGGAGGAAGTTTCTCACTGGGGGTGAGCTTTGAGGTTTCAAAAGCCCAGCCTCTCTCTCCCTCCCTCCCTCCCTCTCTTTCTCCCAGACTGTGGATCTGAATGCAGCTCTTAGCTACTTCTCTAGCACCATGCTTGCCTGCTACCATGCTCCTTGCCATCATGATAAGAGACTAAACCTCTGACTAAGCAAACCCCAATTAAACGCTTTCTTTTATGTGAGTTGCCTTGGTCATGGACACAGAAAGAGAACAGTGTATCCTTTGCCTAAAATCTCTCTAACTCCACCCCACCATAGCACCTAGTAACTACCAGCCAGCTCCACTTCTGTGCGACTCCCTTAGATTCAACATCTGGTCAAGACCATATGGCATTTGTCTTTTTAGACATGGCCTATTTCATGGAATAGATGCCATCTGGCTTCATTCATGTTGCCATAAATGACGAAGTCTCCTTTGTTTCAAGGCTAGTTTCACCACTGTGTGCATGCATGCTAGCTCCCATATGTGTATCCTACTTTCCTTTTCACTCTTCCTCAACAGATCCTCAAGTCATTTTCTTTCTTGGCTACTGTGAGTAATGCTGCAGTAAACACGAACGTGCATGGATCAGTTGGACATAGTTTTTGGGTTTTTATATATATATATATAATCAGCATGAGGTTGATAGGGCATAGGCCAGTGCTGTTTTTAATTTTTTAAGAAATTTCCATTTTTTATACTGGCTATACCAATTTATACTCTACCTTCTTGCTACTGATTCCAAAAAAAGAAAAGCTTTCGACTTCTGTCTTAGTCAGTGTTCTATTGCTGTGAAGAGACACCATGACCAAGGCAACTCACATAAAAGAAACCATTTAATTTGGGGCTCACCATTTTGGAGGGTAGTAGAATCCTTGACATGGCGGGAGGCAGACAGGTGTGTTGCAAGAGCAGAAGCTGAGAGCTTTACACCCTGATCTGCAGGCAGCTGGCAGAGAGAGGGTAACTGGGAATGGTATGGACTTTTTGAAACCTCAAAACTTACACCCAACAAGGCCTCACCTCCCAATCCTTCCCAAGTAATCCCACCAATTGGGAAACAAGTACTCAAACATAAGACCAGCCCCTATGGCCCTACGGAGACTATTCTCAGTCAAACCACCACAGCTTCATACTACAGAACTTGATGTTAGTTGTGGATTTGTGGCATAAGGTATTTTAGTTCTGGTAGGAGAATTCCTGTGGTACCCTGTAACCAGCATTTTGCTACTTTGTGGGTTCTTCTTTTTTTTTTTTTCTACCTTCTCCACTCCCTTTTTTTTCTACCCTTTCAACCCCATAACAGTAGACAGGAGAGAAAAAAGCATAGAGAGGCCAGGAGGTAATATTACCGTTAGACGGCTTCCTGCTAATTAATGGCAATGAGCTCCTTGGGGCAAGTTTGATCCTTGTCATCAGGATATCTAATTTCTTCTTGTTGTTTCTTCTTTGAGCATGACAACTTAACAAAGCACAACCAACAACGCACCCCACCAGTTGGAGCCCTAGCATATATATACCCTCTGAAAAGTCCCCCGAATTTCAAATGTCAATCACAGAAACTGTCTGCAGCTGGCCAGATCTTGCCTCTGTAAGAGCATAATTATAGTCAGCTGCTACAAAGCAGCTCCATATCCTACACCTGGGATTACAACAAAAACATATTCTTATGTTTCTGTTTTTAAAAGAAACCAAACCTCCAAAATTCTCACGACAGCATCCAATCTTTTGAAAATTTTTAAAATCACAAAATGTTGAATTTTGACTAAAGCTTTTTCTGCTTCCATCAAGAAGAGTGTATACATTAGTCATTTGCTATGCTAATGTGGTAGCACTTTTATACGTTTGCATACATGAAGTTATCCTTTATCCCATCTGGTGACGGTGAATAATTATTTCTGTGTGATTTTTTTCTGTTGTTGTTTTTGTTTTTTCAAGACAGAGTTACCCTGTGTAGCCTTGACTCTCCTAGGACTTGCTCTGTAGCCCAGGCTGTCCTCAAACTCAAGAGATGCAGAGTGCTGAGATTAAAGGCATGTGCAGCAAACACCTGGCTTTCATGTGCTCTGGAATGAACTTTGCTAGTATTTTGCTACAGATTTGTTTGCTGTGCTTAGTGGAGACATGGGTCTGTAATTTTTCTGGTTGTCTCCATGACTAGTTTTGGCATCCAATTTGAAAGCATTCTCTTTTCCTGCAACTTCCTGGGAAGAATTAAAGAAGGCTCTGTGCTTCCCTGTGTCCACTTCCCCCTGGGGATAGCAGGCCCTTCTGCACCAAGCTGAACGGGAGGGAGGGAGGCTTAGCTGGGCACCAGTGACTGCAGTGCAGGTCTCAGCCAGAGGTGAGCATGCAGCAAGTAAATACAGCTTCAGAGAATTGGTTTGGTTTACGGGGAGGGGAAGGGGAAGAGGAAGGTGCATTCATACCCCTGAGAAGGTGGCCAGAGTCTCTGGGGCAAGATTTGCGTGTGGCTGTGTGCCATTAGCCAGGGCAGGGGTGTTGGGAGATGCTTCATTTGCATAATCAGAGGCTGTGGCCTGATAGCTGTCAGGGTAATACATTTTTCCTCGGGTTCACGGTTGGGAAGCTGGTTTTATGGCATCAGGCTGTGCAGGGGTGGGGCTGATGGTTGTAGCCAACTCCTGCCTTCCTCAGGTAAGAGGAGTTGGGGGTTGAAGCTCCCTCGACCCTTCCTCCATAACCCTGGGCCATTATGGTCCCATGGTCCTGCTCTTTGTTCTTTAAATAGTAGTGAAATGAGACGGATCCAAACTCAGCTTCTCATCTTTTACAACAGGCACATTGCCCACTGAGTCATCTCAGGTTATAGAAAAAAGATCAGCTAGTCCAAGCTCAGTGAGAGATCCTGCCTCAAAACAGGAAGATACCCAACCTCAGCTTTTGATCTTCACACATGCATGCACAGTGGTATGCATCTGCACATTTATTACACATATGTATATGTATGTACACACACACACAGGAGCACACACAACATGTGTGCTTAGTGAGATTATGAGCACATTCTTCATGGATACATACATCTGTATGTCTCATGGGGGAAGTCATAGTCACCGAGGTCATTGCTAAAGTAATCATTTGGTTTTCCTCACATCTGTTATCCACGTCTGTTTTACCACTGATTGTTAAAATATATTTTCAAGCTTATATTCCCACAGCATAATTAACAATATTTTCTATTGCCTAAAAGATTAGATTGCAACTCAACAGCCTGACACACACCAGTAATCTTGTAAGAGTTTGCTAACAATTGTTACTATATCAGTGCTTAATGCTTAGAAAAGAGGCTGGAGGACCTCCCCTATCAGTGGACTTGGGGAGGGGCATGCATGCAGGGGGGGAGGGTGGGACCGGGAGGGGAGGAGGGAGGGGCTTATGGGGGGGATACAAAATGAATAAAGTGTAATTAATAAAAGTTAAAAAAAAAGAAAATAGTTGCTGCTGCTTTCACTGTACCTTGTGGCCTGAGAGGCGTTTTACTGAGTTTGTCACTCACAAGCAGAAGATTTTTTGTCAGAAGAGACACACTTGATAGGGCTTGCTTGCATTTCAAAATCATGTACCGGCACAAACAGCTTAACAAGAAGGGGATAGCCAATCAAGATGCCTAACAGGAAGGGGGATATCCCTTAAAAACCTTAGATGAGCAATATGTGAAAACAGATGAGAACTGTGTTAAAATATGACTTGAGAGGAATAATTTGGGCGGATAAAACAAACACCAAGAGTCGCTAGAAGGTGATGTCAGAGTCTGGTGACAGCATCTTCTGTCTATGAAACTTAGTGTAACCTGGCAACAGAGATTTGCAATAGCAAAGGAAGTATGGAAGATCACTGAACGTCAGTAACACAGGGAAACTAGATTTAAAACAAAACCCTGGGTGGTGAGAAAAAAACATGGAATTTAACACATCTCTAGCACTGTTGGAACAACTTAACTTACCTGGAAATGTCAGTGAGACGAAAATTTTAAAATCTTTTAATGTTTCCGTAGACTTGACCTTGGCCTTCAGAATATAAATGTTGCCGAACTTGTTCTTGAGGTTCTGAGGGCTACCCAGGCACATGAGCTTCCCTTTCACCATTATAGATAGCCTTGTACAGAGGGCTTCACACTCTTCCATGCTTTCAAAACAAGAAAGAAGAAGAACACAAAACTAAGATGTTCCTTGAAAGACATTGTGCACTCAACAATTGCCATAATCTTGTTTTCAACCACAAGTTGCATTTTCCAATCACTAAGTTTATCATTAATAAATTTGTTGTGGTTGTCTCTCTCTCTTTCTCTCTCTCTCTCTCTCTCTCTGTGTGTGTGTGTGTGTGTGTGTGTGTGTGTGTGTTTGCTTCGTGTAGAGGCCAGAGGTCAACCTCAGGTATCATTCCTTAAGCACCATCTGCCTTGTCTTAATGGCATCTGATGTGCCATTGGCTAGGCTGCCTGATTGGTGAGGCCCAGAGACCCACTTGTTCTGTCCAGCACTGGGATTGCAAGCATGTACCACCATACCCAGCTTTAAACCTTTTTAAACCATTTATTTATTTTATGTATTTTGCTTGCATAAACGTCTATGTAGTTTGGTGTGTGTGTGTGTGTGTGTGTGTGTGTGTGTGTGTGTGTGTGTGTATGTGTGTGTGTGTGTGAGCGCGTGCCCTAGGAAGGCCAGAAGAGGGCGTTGGATTCCTTGGAACTAGAGTTACAGATGGCTATGAACTGCTATGTGGATGCTGGGAATTGAACCTGGGTCCTTTGGAAGAGCAGCTTAACTGATTTTAACTGCTGAGCCATATCTCCTCCCCTGATGCCCAGTTTTCTTATGTAGGTTCTGGGAATACAGCTCAGGTCCTCATACTTACATACCAAGCATTTTATTAGTTGATCTATCTTCACATGCCCTGAGAAGTGTATATTTTTAACAGAACACTGAATTTTAAAATGTAATATGTCTCTAACTTCTGTTCTCTCTTATTCTTCATTAAAAAAAAAAACACAATGAGGATTCTTAGCTATTCCATTTATTAAGATTAATATGAATCTTAATTCCTAAAAATTAACTCATTGCTCAATCAAATATATTTCTGCTCCCAAATAATTGATCAGTATACCTACCACAGTTCTTGCCAAACCTTAACCAAGCCTTCCAAAGAGCCACACCTGTGGGAGGTTATAATGATGGCCTTTCCACTTTCACGAGTCTTTATCACTGTGTCCCAGAGAAGACGCCTAGCTCTTGGGTCCATGCCAGTTGATGGTTCATCCAGAAAGATAACTGAAGGCTTTCCCATTGTGGCAATTGCAGTGCTCAGTCTACGTTTGTTTCCTCCACTTCAGAACAGAGAAGAGGGAAAAAAGGAAGAAGATGAAGCTGTACATATTAGCTATTTCCACCAAAGTCTCAGTGCAGATACCTCCTAGTACTTAAGAGTTCCAACAAATCCCAAATACAGACATTCTCATGCAGATTCAATATGGCTCTAGCAAGGCATCAGGACCAAGTACGTCTGTACATGCACGTACATAACACAGAAAGGTTATAAATGTGAGGTTTCACATGTGTGGTTTTGGCTCCATTTGTTTACTTGTTGTTGCTATTATGAGATATAACCCCATCCTACATTGAAGGCTTGCATTTCTCTTTGTTGCAAGATGGAATCAAAGGAATAGTAAGGAGAAAAAAACACTCTATACTCAGGTTGTTTCAGAAGCCATAGCTTAAACATAAGCAGGTTATGAACTTTTATTGTGGGAAATGTGGAACCGTTACTGGCATCTGAAACCCAGCATCATAAGATGTTATTCAACTTAGCGCTGTCAACTTGACAGGGTCTCGAATCACCCGAAAGACTCTCAGTTGAAGAATTAATTTTCCTTACCAGCTTGGTTTGTGAATCTATCTGTGAGGAATTGTCCTAATTATTAATTGATCCAAGAGGGTTCAACTAGGCAGGTGGTCCTGAACTAGATAAGAAAGTTCACTCAGCAGCATCCTGTGAGCAAGCCAGCTAGCAAACAGCATTCTCCACAAATTCTTGCTGTACACCATGACTATGAGATAATGGTGCATGGAACAGTAAGCAGTCCTGCCCAAGTCTCTGCCCTGACTTCCTTTGATGATGGACTGTGACCCGGAAGTGAAATCCAAATGAACCTCTTTCTCCCCCAAGTCACTTTTGGTCAGAGTGTTTCACTGTAGTAACAGAATGAAACTAGGACACATGGTAACACAATTGAATAATTATGTGAAAGAGACATTTAGGTGGAGCTTTGGGCACTGGGGTCAACTACGAAGAACAGAGATGCCGAGCCGTTATGAGCATTGATAACAATTAAGAAGCTATGGCATAATGACTCACCTGTAGGTTCTGATGAGATTGTTGGCATAAGGCTCCAGATCCAAGGAGTTCAACTGCTTGTTCACATAAGGCCAAATCTGATGCTCTGAGACTCCCCATATTCTTGCATACATGATCATTATTTCCCAACCAGTCATGTATTCCAGCAAAGCATCAAATTGAGGACAATAGCCAATTTTTGACCTCACCTAATTGTAATAATTGCCATACGTGAACAATCAAGCCATCTAGCACCTCATGGAAATTCATAGAAAAGGAAGGACCATGCTTCTAAGAGTCCTACCAAGATATTTCTTTTTTTTCTAAAGGACTACAAAATTATGACTTGTGAATCTATTGTGGTCAGATAGAAAGACTGATTCTCATATTCACTTCTAACTGTCATAGAGATGAAGAAGTTAAAAACAAAATCCCAGATCCCCTCAATTTGTAGGAGTGGTAAGATGATATGTCTTCCTCTTAATCATGGGTTCCAGGCAGTGTGACCAGCTTGGATACTTTCTGTATTGTTCCACCTGAACATCCCTGTCCATGCTGGTCTGTTAGTGAGGCTAAACCAACACCAAAGACAGCCCTCATCTTTGCAAATAGGAGCTCAGAAATAATGATGCTTTGGAACTCAAGTGCTATTTTTCCAGTAGGTGTACACAGCCTAGTTAGCTGGAGAAAAAGGCTATAAACTTAAATTAAGAATTTATATTGATTATAAATTAAAATATAGATTAAAATTATAAAATTAAAATTATAGATTATAAATATAGATATAAATTATAGATTATAAATATAGATATAAATTATAGATTATTCACGTTCCTTGTAGGGTTGGCATGGTGCAAGTCCCTTCCTTTCTGGCTAAAATGGCTCTTAAGGATAGTGTGTTTTTCACACATACTTGTATTTCTTCTCTTTACCTTTCTTTAGTATCCATATACAGGCTGATTCTATGCACAGGGATGGCTGGGAACAACCAAACTCCCCAGAAACAATGAATAACATCAAACAGAGATGGGGGAGACGATTATTGCCAGAGTTACCACATTATCAGTCCAGTTCTTAGCAAAAACAACAAGAATACAGCGAAATACAGAATGTGGTTCATTCACGGGAGTGGGAGTCAGAAACTCTACCAGGTGGGAAAAAGCTAGGGTGGCAAATCTGCTCAACAAAACTTTGAAATAATCAATGATAAAATAATAAAGGTGCTTGTGGAAAAAGTCATGAAAATGATTCATAACTATTAATAGAGAGATAGAAATCCAAAAAAGCAAACAGAATGGGCATGTGTTGCTGTAAGGGCAGGGTGTGGGCGGGCACGCCAAAGGTGTGGAAGTTAAAGGTTACCTCATTAGTCGATGAGTGGATTGCGAAGGAAACCATAAGGAATGTAGAACCTCTTTAGAGATGAGTGAAAATGAAAATGCAACATATCCCACTTTATGGACTTCGTAAAAGCAGAGAGAAAGAGAGAGAGAGAGAGAAAGAGAGAGAGAGAAAGAGAATTTATAATTTGATTGTCCAGCTGAGCTCATGGTTAGAGTTGTCCCCAAATTAGTGACTGGTGAGTTACTGCAGTGGACTGGGCCAAGCCACTAATAGATGGGTTGCGATTCGAAAAAGATGCACTAATAACATTCTATATTGCACTTGTAAAATACGGAAGGCACCAGTCCCTCCCTGCAAATGGTAGGAAAGGGGATGTAAGACCCTAAATGAAGGATGCTCTGAGGAGTCCATAGGAAGCTTTGTGGAACTTCACTTGGGAATGGGGCTAGTTTCCACATGGCTTACATTATGTATCACCTTTCCGTTTGAAGTAGCTACCTAAAAGTCTTCTTGGTCCTATTAAAATGGTCCTTAGCACATTGGAGGCCCTGGATTGTTTTTCTCAAGGAAAGCTTGCAACTGCATGGCTCTCCGAGTAGTCCAGGGCTCCATGCTTTCTTGATCAGGGGTAAAAAAAAAAAAAAAAAAAAACAGGGTGAAACTAGAGGACAGTTATATAATATAAACACACTACAAATTAAGAAAACAGTCTGATGTCATGGAATCTGCCTTTAGTCTAGCACTGGGGATGTGGGGGCAGGGGTCCTGATTCAAGATCATCTTTGGCTCCACAGTGAGTTATGTGAGACTCTGTCCCATACGTTCAATACAATGTTACAAAATAGAAAACAGTGCAACCATCCATGATCTGACTCAGGAGTTTAAGTAATGATCCCATGAGTTCTGGCTTTATGAAAGGTGAAGAGCTCATAGCTATCTTGCTACATGATACTTCTCTGGTATTTAAATCAGATATGCAATCTCAAATGGAGCATATTGTTGTTTGGTATTTTTCAATAGGAAGAGCTACCAGATATGAATCACAAATCTGATTGACAAATATGGTTATGAATTAGCTGGAACACTGAAGAGAGACATCTCAGTCTGCCCTTAAACACACATAATGGCTTTATTGCCTTGATTGGCAGCCTTTTTCTTCTAGTCCTCATTGATAAGACAATGCTGAAGATCAGGCTACCTTTTGTCTCTTGGCTATATGACCACTGTGGTAACCATCTCCTTTCTTCTTCAAGCAAAGACAAAAACTCCACAACAAAGAGCTCAATGTCAGAGCAAATTATAATGGTGACCCAGTTCTGTATCCCTGAAGATATGCACAGTTAGTGTGCTTGGGATCTGACCTTTATTTGGAAGAAATGTGGTTGATATGAAGTAAGATTTCATGGTGAGCAGGTGTTTTGGAAGCTGAATAGCAGTTTGGCCCTGAACATGGCAACCACATGTTGGAGGATGGTTTTGTGCACTATGTATCCAGATGCTGATTTCTGTGCTCAGAGATCTGCTTGCGGTCTGGATGTGAGCATTGTCATTATCGTCAAAGAATCTCTTGTCTCAATGTTGTGTAAAAATTGTTCTCCATCATATGTGATTTAAAATAAAGAGCTGAACAGCCAATTGCTAGACAGGAGTGTTGAGGCAGGATATGGAATATCAGGAAGAGGCTCCCAGGTGGAGGAGACAGAGAAGTAGAAGAGAAGGTCACCAGGAGGATTTGGTCACCATGAAAAGGTCACCATGAGGGAGGTGCCATGAGGACAAAGATGGATCAGGAACAGCCAGAGTGAGACTAAAATGGCAGGTAATGGGGCACATGGCTGGGGAGATAATCCAGATTAGCATAGAGAGGTTAAAATAGCTGAGAATCTGCCCACCCTGTGTTTACAGCGTATTAATAAATTTAATAGGTTTCTTTGTCATTATTTGGGAGCAAGACTGGGCATAGGAAAAAAACAAACATACTTTTATTTTTACAATCACAGTCAGTCTTCTCTAAATTCACAGATTAGTTCATCAGTCTTTCCTCTGGATGGATTTTGTTTTTTCTTCTTGAGTTCTCTTTTCTTAAAGCCCTCATTTTCTTAATTTGTTAACTTTTAGGTTTTATAATTTATAATATGTTAAAATATCAGTTCTATTTGTATTCACTAAAATATATAATCTGAAAAGATTCTAAGAATACAATTCCATTTATAACATAAGTCAATATAATAAAGTGGACAAAGAAGGTAATCAAGGGGTTTAAAAATGTTATATACGCAAAGCTATAGAGCACTTCTGAAATAAGTTAAAAGATGTATAGATAAATCATGTTCATGAATTAAGAGACTTAATATTGTTAAGAAGCCAAAAATACCTCGTATCTACAGTTGATGTAAACTCCATCAAAGTTATAATGATACATTTCCTTTCTACAAAAATAGAAAAAAAAACTATTTTAAAAGCCATTTGAAATCTTCAGGGGACCTAATTTCCTTGAAAAGGAATAAGGAAGAAGTTGAAAGACTCATTCTTCTCAAATTAAAAACTTATTGAAAAGTTACAATCAGGCAATCAAGCAAAAGGTGCTGGCAATAAAGACAGATGACTATGCCAATGCAACAGAATAAAGTGGTAGAGTAGAGCCTTAAGCCTGCCATGCTGGCTCCTACCTGTAGTCCCAGCATTCCAAAGGTGAGGAAGAAAGATTCCTGGGAGCCCCAGGCCAGTTTGGTTTACATAGAAATTTCAAGCCCCACCTTTCAAATATCTTAACTGGTTAATTATTTTGATAAGGATGCCAAGACCATCCAATAAAGAAAGGATACTCTTTCCAACAAATGGTGTTAGGAAGATGGAAGTTGGGCCTTTCATACAAAGTGGATCAAAGAGCTAAAAGAACTTTGGACTATAAAGTTCTTAGAAAAAACTATTGGGAGAGAGCTTCATTATAGTGGACATGACAACAGATTTTGGGATCTAGTAAAACAAAACAAAACAAAACAAAACAACAACAAAACTCCACAGGCAACAAAATAAAATTGTGCTTCATGAAATTAAAATCATTTGCGTACCAGAGAACAAGAGAAGGGAAATGTCAGTTCATAGAAAGGGTTAAGTATTTAGAAATAGGGATTAGTGCATAGAAGACACTAACCCTGAAGACAATGGTAGGTGATACATACCAGGCAAAAGGGAACATTCTTATATACAATACCTAAATGTAGTCAAATTCATACAATCAGAAAGTAGAACATAGGGTTCTACTTAATTGCCTGGGGTGAATGAAGGAATGGAGAATTACTCTTTAATGGGTGTAGATTTTCAGTTTGGCATAATAAAATACTAATAGAGACAAACTGTGGAAACAAGCACACAATGTCACTGAATTATAGAATTAGACAGTCATAAATGTATTGGATGGTACATTTTACATTATCTGTCACCATCAAGATAAGAAGATACGCCAAAAAATACTTTAAAGATGAAACAAATTAAATATCATCACCAGTCACATAAAACGTGAGAGATTTTCAAATGGCACATTGAAAGATTTCCCCAAGGCTTGAAAGTAATTCCTCAGATATGATTCAGAACCAATCACTGCAAGGCATCTGTGTGGTTTGTGTGTTTGGTCTCCTTTTAAATTTTACATTTTATCTGACTGTGATGTTGATTCTCAATTCAGATTTGTTCTTTGATGACAGATCACTTAATCTCTTTTGCATCCTAAGATTCCCAGTGGGCAGTTCAGGCTGCCCCACTATTTCTTCAAGGAGCCTGGTAAGTGCTGTTGACTGTAGTGAGTTTTGGTTTCTTTAAAAACCCAGTTATGTTATGTAAACACGTCTTTGTTTTAATCCCAGGTGTGGGATTGTCCACAGCAGCAGACTGTCCACAGCAGCAGACTATTTGCCTGTGTGTGCTCTGGCAGGGGGATGATTCTGCGAGCTGAAGACAATTGTGGGGACTCTAGAGATGGTATAAAGAGATCACAGCCCCAAGAGGGGAGGCACAGCTGTTCCTCCTGTTGCTGCTGTTGGATTGTTAAGTGGTTGTGAGAAGAGAGACGATGAGAGATATTGGAAATATCCTGACGAGATGAAGATTGGACTTGCCCCAAGAAACTCAACGCCCATAATCAGCAGGAAGTAGTCTAAAAAGATCTCATTGGTCCTTCTCCCCACTACCTTTCTGCCTCTCCTACCTGGTATTTGGGTGTTAGAAGGGATTAGGATGGGGAAGGGTGGTAGATATAAGAACCTAATAAAATAGATTTAAAAACTTTGTCATTCTTTCCTGCTTTAAGTTCTCACCATACTTCTTCCCAGAGTTACCCATCTTCTCCAGCTCCTGCAGCCAAGGACCAGCACAGGATACAGAGGTTGGTGGTCTTGCTTTGATTGGCAGCTGCTCTGAAAGGCCATCCTGTTGTAGAGCTCTCCATGACATGGATCAAGGCCCTGGTTGTAGCTAAACTGCCTGTAGGTCATCCTTTCTCTGCCTTACACCCTTCCAGCCCCTGTAGGGTGCATGGCTGCTATCCTGTGGTGAGCACTTGCCTTTCACTCCTACAGTTACAAAAGACACTCTTGTCATAGTTTATGCCTTTATTACCTCACTCTTTAAAAATTTATTTTCCTCTCTGGAACCCACAGCATCAACATCTGTGCTCATCACCGTTGTCATGTGTCATCGCTAGCTGCCTGCCTGCTTCCTGCCTCCTGGAGCCATCATTCTGTTCATGTCTTAGCCTGGAACAACAGCTCACCTTTCGGATGTTCTTGGTGACGCTAATGCCATCGACAAACACATTCCCAGTGGTAGGAGTCTTTTCTCCGGTCAAAATTTGGAAGGTAGTTGTTTTACCTGCTCCGTTGAATCCAAGTAATCCAAAGCACTCCCTCTCTTGGACAGCAAAGGAGACGTTTTTCACAGCCAGAATTAGTGGACACCTAAAGTATATCTTAAAAAAAAAAAAAAAAAAGCAAAGCACACGGCACAATTTAGTGAAGGATATTTGTAGTTTATCAACAAGAAATATTGTGGGCCAAGTGGTCACCCCTTCAGATAGTATCACAAAAACTTTACAGAGGAATTTTTTTTAATCTTTTTTTTTCTTTATTAATTACACTTTATTCACTTTGTATTCCCCCATGGTTCCCTCCCTCCTCCCGTCCCAATCCCTCCCTTCCTCCACCCTCTGCATGCCAGCCCCTCCCCAAGTCCACTGATAGGGGAGGACTTCTTTTCCTTCCTTCTGATCCTAGTCAATTAGGTCTCATCAGGAGTGGCTGCATTGTCGTCTTCTGTGGCCTGGTAATGCTGCTTCCCCCTCAGGGGGAGGTAACTAAAGAGCAGGCCAATCAGTTCATGTCTGAGACAGTCCCTGTTCCTATTACAATGGAACCCACTTGGATACAGAACTGCCATGGGCTACATCTGTGCAGGGGTACAGAGGAGTTTTTTGAAGATCCTGAAGAACCACACTGAGACTTTGACTCCCATAGAAGAGGCTGAAGGCAGAGTGTGAGAGCCATGGGGTGGTCTTACCTTTGTGAGCTCCTTAATAAGAACAGGAGAATTCAGAAACTTTTTAGGCTGGTGTAGAATTTCCCTTCGTTCATTTTCTACATCTTTATCTTCAGATTCCCCACATAATTCCTTGTAAATTGTATTCTGTATTTTTCAAGACAAGAATCATACACGTGAGTATCTTTTGGAGGCGTTTGTCTTAAGCATGGTGGTTTCATAAAATTTAAACTTGGGCCTAATATTACACATGTCTAAATGGATGTTTTGAGCAATTTCCCAAGGCTTTCTGAGTATGATGGCTGTGTTCACATCCAAAAGTAATGAGTAGTTCACCAAAGAAATGGAGGTGGTGAGCAGAGGTAAAAGCTGCTCACAAGGTAGAAACCACAAAAGTCTATGCTCTAATGTATAATTCAAAACTTTAAAACACTTCTGGGAATGAATGAAACTGCATTTATTTGTCTTTTGTCTTTTCTTTGGTCCTTCTCCTTTTGTTTGTATGTTTTATTCTATTCTGATTTGTTTTGTTTTATGTTATTACATTTTATTATTATCCCTTAGACACCTGATTTGTTTCTAAGGAGAGACAGAAAGGGGAGGTGGGGAGAAGCTGGGAGGAGTATAGGGAGAGAAAACTGTAGTCAGGATTATATGTCATGAAAAAATACTTTTAATACACGAAAAAAAAGCATTCAGAGAAATTTTATCTCCTGGACGTAAGGTTGGCAGTCATCCAAGGAGATTGGGGGAAGTGAAAACACAGTGATGCCGGAATGGGAAGATGGCCCAGCAGTTAAGGGCACTTATTGCTCCTGAAGAAGATCCAGGTTCAGTTCCCAAGACCTGCATGGCAACCTGCAACCACCTCTAATCCTGGTTCTAGGGAAGCTAACGCCTCTGTTTGGCTCCTGCACACATGTGGGACACATACGTGCACCCAGGCATACACATATGCATAGAGAAAAATAGCTAGATCTTTGGGCCAGATGTGGTGAGGAATGCCTTCAGTCCCAGCACTGAGGTGGCAGAGGCAACCTGATCTCTGTGGATTCAAGGTCCTGTCCACACAGTGAATTCCAGGCTAGCTGGAGCTACATAGGAGACCCTGTCTCCAAAAAGAAAATGCAGTAATACGTTTTAAAAATGTGGTACAAAAAATGCAGTACTGCATTTAAAAAATGTAATAAGCTGGGCACAGTGGTGCATACCTTTAATCTCAGCACTCAGGGAGGCAGGGGCAGGAGGGTTGCTGTGAGTTCAAGGCCAGCCTAGTCTGCAAAGTGAGTCCAGATAGCCAAGGCTATACAGAGAAACCATGTACAAAAAAAAAAGTGGTAATAAATTAACATTGAAGAACTAAAAGGGAATTAGCTGGGCATGTAGTGAACACTGGTAATCTTAGCGCCTGGGAGGTAGAGGCTGGAGAATGGATTCCAAGCTACCGTGTGCTTTTTTTAGATAGTTATGGATGAAGGTCTTTGAGGATGAACCCTCAATCACAACCATCATCTTGTAAAACCAGGAGTTATGATTATTATAAAAAAAAACACAACTAGATTTGAGTAAAATCTCATTCAGAACTTGCCAGGTCTTCAGTTGCACTGCCTGGCTTGCCTTTCACTCCAGGAAGCCACATATCTAGAGATTTGTGTGGCTTGGCTTACTCCCTTTCATGGATACCCATCTTTTCCTTGGTGTTCTTTAGCTATTCTGTCGTTACCTTCATACATCTCTCAAACCCTGCCTTCTTTGGAATGCAGTCTACTCTTTCTTATACTCCCTTTTTCTTACCCAGGTCATGTGGAAACAGCTTGTAGTTTGTCATCTTACCTAGAAGCCTATGCTATTACTTTACATTTTTGAAACAGTGTCTAAGTTACCTAGGCTGGCTTTGAACTCCCTCTGTAGCCCTGGAGTGCCTTGAACTTGCGATCCTCTTGTCTTAGCCTCGTGAGCAGGTGAGAATGTAGACCTGTGTGGTGGTTTGATGTATGTATTGTTAAATGCTCATGTTAGAATCAATGATTTAAAAGCCATGGCTTGAGGCTTGCTAGAAACAAACCAAGAAATTAACAAAGGGGAAGTAAAAACCAAAAGTGAGCAGAGCAAATGAAATCATAAAGATAAAGACCAAAACTAAATGAAAGGGAAAGTTGTTAGCAATAGATAAAATTCAGAAAGACATAGACTTTAGCCCTTCAAATGATCATCAGAATGAATGCGGTTTATTGTAGGTAATACCTCAGCCAAACTTTAAGGAAGTACATTCCTGTGATATTTTTCTCTATTAACTGAGGTAGTAATAAACAGGTGCCTACTTTCCATGCTTAATTTCAATGCTACTAGAGGCTTTTTTTTTCTTGTTCCACACTTAAGTATTTACCATCTTGTATTTCTTGAAGGTACCAAAGTAAACGTGTTGATGGATAAACATTTTTAATTTCCATGAAATATTCTCCCAAAGGAAAATGAAGAGAAGGAAAACAAAGCCTGCAATGCCCATAGCAATTAAATACTTTCCGATCATGTGGTTCTTGAACGAATAAATATTCTTCACTCTATCTGAGGATGGAAGGGAGGAAGATGAGAGCATCACACTTAATTTTATTGTGCAACACTGGTGTGAACAACTAATAAAACACCAAATAAGAAACAGGATAAAATGAAATATAAGGTTAAACTGAGACACAGTACTCAGAGCCTGAGAAGAGATTATCCTCCTATGAAAAGGTATTTTGAGAGATTGATTCTCATTGACACATTGTATAGTAACATAGTAAGAGCATAAATACCAACATGGGTGTTGACTGTCTAAGAATGGGCCCAGAGGACAAACCCCAGAGAGTCCTGTTTCTCCACCTTGCCAGCACTGAGATTCCAAGCATATGCCAGCAGCCTATGTGGGTTTGGGGAACTGAACTCACATTCTTATGCTTGTAATGACAGGCACTTTAAGGACTGAATGATCTCCCGGCCTAATAATGGAAGTGCATACTTTAAAAAAATAATTACAATGAGGACTCTCTGTGCCCTGTACCCAGTCCCCTTTGTCATTCGCCAGGTATGGTGGTATGATGCCCATTATCATGAGTGGACAGATATGAATACCTTATTATTAGAGTACCCATTTCATTCACATTTCCTAGCTTTTAATGCAATGTTCCCTTCCTGTTCCATGTTCCGGGCTCTAGAACATCACACTTAGTAATCATCCCATGCATTTTATTGGCTGTGATCATATTCACATTCATGATTATAGGGGTGTTGTGGTCTTTGGAGAGAAAGCCCACAGAAAACAGGCAGAGCAAGCCATGGGGAGCAAGCCAGTAAGCAGCACCCTCCATGGCCTCTGCACCAGCTCTTGTCTCCAGGTTTCTGCCCTGTTTGAGTTTCTGCCCTGAATTCCTTCAATGATGGACAGCTATGTGGAAGTGTAAATAGAACCCCCCCCCCCAGTTTGCTTTTGGTCATGGTGTTTCATCACAGCAATAGTAACTGTAACTAGAACACTAAGAATGAGAATTTTCTCAAACAAATAATACACCAAACCATAAATCCTGCAAGTTTAGGCAATCTAAGCAGGAGAAATGTTGATTCCCCTAAGCTACACCGAGATAAGATAGTCATGAAAGAGAATAAATATATAGTTTAACAACTCTTCTTATGGTCTTAGACACTTAATTTCCCAACACAGAACATAATAAAACACAAAAGTCAATAACTCAGAAAACAAACACCAAAATGAATCAGTAAAATTAAAAGCTTATTTTTCTGAAAAGATGAATGAAATTGGTAGATCTTCTCAGGATTGATCAAGAATGAAGAGAAGAGCCAGTGAGATGACTGATGGAATAAAAGCACTTGCCACCAAAGATTACAATCTGAGTTTGACCCCAGGGTTTACTTTGTGAAGTAAAGAACTGATTATTATATGTGTTATAAGCTGTTTTCTGACCTCTGTATGGTGCCCCCCCACCGTATGCGCACACACATACATACATACACACAGAAAGAAAAGGGGCAAAAGGGAAGGATAGTATGAATGCAAATGATGATACACAGAAAAAAAATGAGGATACAGTCATGAACCGTACAGATGCTAAAGCTATCATAAAGTATTCTGAACAAATTTACCCCAATAAAATTGAAAATTTAGAATGGATGAAATGATCCCACAAAACAATGATAAATTCTTCCCTCAATGTTTTAAATAACCAAAGCACAAGAGCAAAGGATGAAGTCTTTATTTTCAAAATAATCAAGAAATTAAAACCCTTATAACATAACAACCTCAGGTAATACAGCTTTTTCCATAAAACTCTTCAGTGAAAATGCAGGGGTAATTGTGAGCTGTAATGAAGCTGTTTTGCTGTAACACCTAAACCTCAGGAACATTCACTGAAACAGTAGACAAGCCAGGTTTCATCTGCATTGTAATTTTACTATGCTTGCTTTTGCCACACCACTGTCCTATGTAATTGCATCAAAACTATTGGGTATCAAAGAAGAGGGAGAAGCAGATCACAGAACTGAAGAAAATGTTTGCACATCATATATGAAAGGAACTCCTGGTGTCCAGAGTATATAAAAACAAGTGGCCTGACTATGGGCAAAAACCTTTTTAATGGAAGAAAAGATACCTGCATGGGAAATGGGCACATGGAAAGAGGCTGACGTCACTAAACATTAGGGAAAGGCAAATCAAAACCAAAACAAGTTGCGGCACCTGCTAAGGTGGCCATGATAAACAGAAAGGAAAATAACAAGTATTGGATGGGGGTATAAAAAAACAAATCTTCATACGTTGCTGCATAAAAACATTACCAGATTCTACCAAGACCCAACCATACCAATGCCTAATGTTTATTTTCAGCACAGTTGGGCCAGTTGGAGTACTAGGCTTCTCTGAGGCCACACATAATTATTTTAGAGAGGACCAAGCTTATTGAACACTCTTTCCCTTCCCACACATCTCAATCTTCCCACAAAAATAAAGACATTTCAGGAATTACTTAATGAGTGATACATTCCACCATGAGGGATTCCCAAGAGTCACTCTATGCTTTCCTTTACCACAAACCTTCAGGTTTCTTTCTTTCTTTACTTTTTCTCTTGCTTTTGTTTCTGTTTTTTTCCCCCTCCTATATTGCACTGATTTCTCACATGCAAACTGCTACTGCCTACTTTAATTTACTTAAGAAAAAAAGTGTTGAGTCCTTCATGTACCAGGTACTCCATTAAGACACTAGGGGTGGGGTTTGCCGGTTTCTTCAAATAAGTTGTGGGTAGGTGAGGTATAACAAAAGCAAGGGCAATGCAGTTATGATACAAATCTTTCCCCTGGACGCTCTGTCACCCTACGGATATTCTTTTTTTAATTTTTATTTTTAATATTAGTTACAGTTTATTAACTTTGTATCCCAGCTGTGTCCCACTCCCTCATTCCCTCCCAGTTCCACCCTTCCTCCCTTATCTCCTCCTTGCCCCTTTCCAAGTCCACTGATAGGAGAGGTTCTCCTCCCCTTCCATCTGACCCTGGTTTATCAGGTATCTTCAGGCCTGGCTGCAAAGTCCTCCTCTGTGGCCTAGCAAGACTGCTCGTCCCTCGAGGGTGAGGAGGAAAGGTAAAAGAGCCTGCCATTGAGTTCATGTCAGAAATAGTTCCTGTTTCCCATTACTAGAGTACCCACTTGGATACTGAGCCACCATGGGCTACATCTGGGCAGAGGTTCTAGATTATATCCATACATGGTCCTTGGTTGGAGAAACAGTCTCATAAAAGACCCCTGTGCCCAGATATATTTGGTCCTTGTGGAGCCCCTTTTCTCTCCAGGTCATACTAACTCCTCCTTCTTTCATATGATTCCCTGTACTCTGCCCGAAGGTTTGGTTATGAGTCTCAGTATCTGCTTTGATACACTGCTAGGTAGAGTCTTTCAGAGGCCCTGCTAGGTAGAGTCTTTCAGAGGCCCTCTGTGGTAGGCTCCTGTCCTGTTACTTGTTTTCTCCTACATCCAATGTCCATCCCATTTGTCTTTCTAAGTGAGGATTGATCATCTTACCCCTGGTCCTCTTTCTTGTTTATCTTCTTTAGGTGTATAGATTTCAGTATGTTTATCATATCTTATAGGTCTATATAAGTGAGTATATACCGTGTTTGTCTTTCTCCTTCTGGGATACCTCACTCAGAATGATTTTTTTCTAGATCCCACCATTTGCCTGCAAACTTTATGATTTCCTTGTTTTTAATTGCTGAGTAGTATTCCATTGTGTAAAAGCACCACAATTTCTGTATCCATTCCTCTGTTGATGGACATCTGGGTTTTTTCCAGGTTCTGGCTATTACAAATAAAGCTGCTACAAACATGGTTGGACAAATGTCCTTGTTGTGTACTTGAACATCTTTTGGATATATGCCCAGGAGTGGTATAGCTGGATCTTGAGGAAGCACTATTCCTAATTGTCCAAGAAAGCGCCAGATTGATTTCCAAAGTGGTTGTACAAGTTTACATTCCCACCAGCAATGGAGGAGGGTTCTCTTTCTCCACAACCTCTCCAGCACGTGTTGTCACTTGAGTTTTTTATCTTAGCCATTTTGATGGGTGTATGGTGAAATCTCAGGGTCATTTTGATTTGCTTCTCTCTGATGGCTAAGGACGTTGAGCATCTCTTTAAGTGTTTCTCTGCCATTCTATATTCCTCTACAGAGAATTCTCTGTTTAGCTCTGTACCCCATTTTTTAATTGGATTGTTTGATTTATTGCTCTTTAACTTCTTGAGTTCTTTATATATTCTGGATATCAGCCCTCTGTCAGATATAGGGTTGGTGAAGATCCTTTCCCAGTCTGTAGGCTGTAATTTTCTTCTGTTGATAGTATCCCTTGCTTTACAGAAGCTTTTCAGTTTCATGAGTTCCCATTTATTGATTGTTGCTCTTAGAGCCTGTGCTGTTGGTGTTCTGTTCAGGAAGTTGTCTCTTGTGCCAATGAGTTCTAGGCTCTTCCCCCCCTTTTTCTTCTAACTGATTTTGTGTGTCTGGTTTTATGTTGAGGTCTTTGATCCACTTGGACTTTAGTTTTATGCAGGGTGATAGATATGGATCTATTTTCATTTTTCTGCATGTAGACATCCAGTTGGACCAACACCATTTGTTGAAGATGCTGTCTTTTTTCTATTGAATGGTTTTGGCTTCTTTGTAAAAAATCAAGCATTCATAGGTGTGTGGGTTTATTTCTGGGTCTTCTATTCGGTTCCATTGATCCTCCTTTCTGTTTCTATGCCAATACCATGCGGTTTTTATTACTATTGCTCTATCTACATATATTCTGGTCCATTAAAGCTGTGTGACAGGGGCTAGGAGATGGACTGCTCAGTGGATAACACAATTGCCATGCAAACGTGCTGGAGTTTAAATCCCTACCACACATGCAGATGTCCAGCAGGCATGGTGCTGTGCCTCCAATCTCAGCAGTGGTGAGACAGAGATAGGGGGCAAACAGGCTATATAGACTAGCCAAACTGATAAGCTCTGTGCTTAGAATGAACCCCTGCCTTATTAAACCATGTGGGAAGTGACCCAGGAAGACACCCAATGGCAACCTCAGGCCTCTACTCACACATTAACATGAAAATATACACTCACACATGTAGATATACAAATGCAAAAAAAAAAAAAAAAGGCTGTGTTACATGGGCAGAAAGCCAGTTTTCTTAAATGGAATTAAAAAAAAAAACTTATAACTTGAGATTGTTGTGAACATAGAAAGTTCACAGACAGCTGAATATTAGTAAATGTTCTCTTTCTGTGTGATCTCATGACTTTAAGTTCAACCTTGGATTAGGTTTTGATAACCATATTCATTGCCCTCATTTTACTACTGCTGTTCAGCACACCTAGGGCTGTATGCATACCAGAAATTCATGCTGTCACCGAGTTACAGCCACAGCCTTCTTTTCATTTTGTGACAGAGTCTTGCTAAGTTGACCAAGATAACCTTGAACTTGAGACCCCCTACATCAGTATTGAAGCAGTTACAGGCCTGCCTTGTGAAAATGATTTGTGTATTAAGAACTTTCATTTGAAAGGTAAGTGGGTTCATTCCACTGGCCCTGCTCTGGGCATCTGATTACTTAGACACTTAGAGATCCCCGATGTACTTACTTTTTTTGCCACACCTCAGGTATTTGGAAACATTCTTTTGCTGACTGCATATTATTTCCCTCCGGTAAATAACAGTGTAATCGCTGATGCACTTCCCAAGGTTGTATGTGGGAAAGAGCAGCAGTGCGTTGAGCAGGAAGGTTTGGGTAGAGTGAGACAGGATGGTTGATACTTCTAAGAGGGTAATAAGAACAAGTTATGTCAGAAGAAATGAGCCATCACCAAGATAGGAGGTCCCCTAGAAATGATCAAACTATGCCCAGGGATCAAAACACAGGTGAGTGTCTCTCAGCAACAGCTCGTTACTTGCTGATAGGTTTTGGCATAGTTTACTGCCAGAGTTTGTGCTGATGATGACAGAATTCTGAAGTCTTTTTGGTGGAGTAGAGCTGTGGCCTCTATTTCTTATGTGAAAAGAATTTTAACCATGTGCTTGCTGTTTACAGTGCATTTTAAATTTCTCTACCTTTTCTGAAAATCTAGTTTAGTACATTGCAGCTTGGGCAGGTTTTCATGTTTGTTGGCCCAAGCTTGTCGTATGGATAAGGACATTTTCTCTTTTCTCTCGTTTTATTCTTTGCCCTTTCCTTTCCTTTTCTTTTTCCCTTCCCCCCTTTTCTTTTCCTCTTTTCCCTCTTTTCCTTCCCTTCCCTTCCCTTTTCTTTGTTCTGTTGTTTCTTATCCTTCTTCCTTCCTTCCTTCCTTCCTTCCTTCCTTCCTTCCTTCCTTCCTTCTCTCTCTCTTTCTCCCTTTTTTCTTTTTTTCAAGACAGGGTTTTCCTGTGTAGCCCTGGCTGTCCTGGATTTGCTTTGTAGACCAGGCTGGCCTCAAACTCACAGAGATCTTCCTGCCTCTATCTCCCCAAGTGCTGGGCTTACAGGCATGAGCCTCTGCACTCTGCTTCTTCCCTCCTTTCTTTTAGGATATTTTCAGTGCTGTTCAATGCTCTTAACGACTTTCATTTTACTTTTCTGTTGACTATTTTTCACTTCATCATCTCCCCTTCTTTTTCTTCCTTCTGTACTGGACACATTTGTGCTTTACACTCTAAAGTGATCCTTTAGCAGTGACATTGGACATTCAGACACACTGCTTTTTGGTTCACTCCCGGGCTGCAGCTGGGGTTGGGGGCTGCAGGGTTTTTGTTTGTGTTTTTGTTTTAGCCTGAAGGTCCTGCAGTCTTACCTGCTGGAATCAGGTGAGGGAAGTTTCAGAGACTAAAGATTCTGTCTGTGAACAAATCTGGAAATTCTAAAATTTCCAAACACTAATTCTTTGTCTTCTACAATTTTTTTTTTCTAAATTTTGTTTGGCTACCTATTAGACCTTCCCTAATGATTTTTAAAATGTCATATTTTGTTGTTTCTATGTCATGAGCTATCTTAAGTATATTTTGTATTAATTTTTAATCTACTACTTTTCACTTTAACTATGATATTTTAAAACTTTAATCTACAGAAGCTGTTTCAGCCTTATTTTTAATTGACGTGTAATAAGTGTATACATTTATGGAATAATATATGCTGTTATGGTAGATGTACAGATTGGGAAGTGATCAGATAAGAAGAGTGCACCTGTCACACTAGTTTCATTGGTGACATTATCTAAAATAATGTCTTTTAGGTATTTAAGTATACATACTATTATGAAAATAATCACCTTGATGTACAGTGTAACCCCAGAATGTATTCCCCCTGCCTAACCGCACTGTGGGTTTATTTTCATCTAAAGGCTTTAGTTGTAAACGCTTTGGAAAGCTATTTGTTTATAATTCTAAGATACTCTGTTCCTGTGTGCGCACTACATATGTATTTTAATGTGTATACTATATATTTAAGTTTGAAGCATATTCAACTTTGGTTCTGATACTACATTATCTTCTTTGGGGGATGGAGAGGTGGCTTAGCAGTTAGGAGCACTGACTAATCTTGCAGAGGACCTGAGTTCAGTTCTCAGCACCCACACAGCGACTTACACCCCTGTATATCTCCAGTTCCAGGGTATTTGATGCTATTCTTTGGTCTCCAGGGACAGCTGTATGCACATAGTATACACACAGACAACCCGGCACACATACACAAAAAGAAAAGCAGGTAAAAATATTAAAATCTTATTTTATATAGAATTTAAGTATGAGATTATTAGAAATCCAGGGAACTTGTATATGTTTTTACTGCTCACCTGGAACCACAGCCAGATGAAATCATTTATAACAAGCTATCAAATTTTCCTCATGCTTACTATACTTTTAGAATAAAATGTATGTGAGCCCTTACAAATTCTTAAGGGAAATATTTACTTTTGCATCTATTCAGGTCAAATAATCCTGAGTTTTCTAAAAATGGGTATATAATGTCCATGTAGTTACCAGCCATATGAAGTCTAACGGAAATGCCAAAGTACACAGTAAAGAAATTAAAAAAAGAAAGAAAGAAAGAAAGAAAGAAAAAAAGAAAGAAAGAAAGAAAGAAAGAAAGAAAGAAAGAAAGAAAGAAAGAAAGAAAGAAAAAGAAACAGCATTTCAACAAACGGTGCTAGGAAAAATGAAAGTCTACATGTGAAAAAAATGAACATAGATCTGTTATCTCTCACCCTGCATCTAAATCAATTCCAATGTGGGTTCCCTACTAAGGGGAGCAGGGCTGTCTCTGACATGGACTCAGTGGCTGGCTCTTTGATAATTTCTTCCTGGGGGGAGGGAGGGGAGAACAGTTTGCCAGGCCACAGGGGAAGACAATGCAGCCAGTCCTGATGAGACCTGATAGGCTAGGGTCAGATAGTAGGGGAGGAGGTCCTCCGCATCAGTGAACTAGGGGAGGGGCATGGGAGGAGAAGAGGGAGGGAGAGCGGGACTGGGAGAAGAATACAGCCTGGATACAAAGCAAATAAATTGTAAAACAAACAAACAAACAAAAAACTCAATGTAGAACCCAGAACTCTGAGCTTACTCTAGAATCCTTGAGTCTAAGCTATAGGAAGTGGGAGAGAGGTCCTACTAAGGACCTGAAGCTCAAGCTGGGTCACAGCTTCTTAATACAAGGCTTCTTTTCTGGGTGGAGCATGCAGTTAGATCATACTAGAAACTGGAGGCTGTTTCGATATATCTGATACAGGTATAGCCAAAACCCTAGCCTTAACTGTCTACTGATGTCCATCTTTTGGGGCCCATTGCTGCCACTGATTTATATATTGCCTCCTCTGGGGAAGGGGACATTTTGTGATGTCCTCACACTTACTGGCTTCTATTAATGTATCTATCAAGATACTGAAGATACCAGTGACATAATAGAACATGATAAGCTTGATGTAGGCAGAGGTGCTTTTAGAAAACAGGAAGCTCATCAGGTATGTGAGGGGAATGGCGGACCATCCGAACAGCATGAGGATCAGCATGGTTTCCAGAATGTGATAGTCTGTGATGTAAATATCAAGTTGGCAGTATTTGAACACAATCTGAAACAGAGGGTACAGAGACGAAGGTGAGGCCGGGGTCTCTCTCTCTCTCTTTCTCTCTCTCACACACACACTCATATGTGCTAAGCCAAAACACTAAAAAAAAAAAAAATACCACAGCTTTCATTTTCTTTAGAAGTCTCCATTAATTAAGGAAGTCTACCTCTTTGAAATAGAATCTACAGCTTATGAGCATAAAGTTCAATTGTTCAATTCAGGTGCATCTCTATCTTCACTAGAGGACCCTCCAGCAAACAGAACCATAGTCTTCGAAGCACTGTGCGTTCTTCAGAACCAAGTGTTCTTCTCAGTAGCCATACACAGAGCAGGTAGAGCCTCATACTAACGGTACTCACCAGTAGTAGGCAGCAAGAAATGAAGAAGGTTATGAGGTCAAACAGTAGAGCAGACAGCCAGTACACAACGACAGAGACCCCACTCAGAAACTGCAGGTGCTTCGCCCTGGTGGTTCTCTCAGTCACTGTGAGGAGGCAAAAACCACTGACCAAAAGTGCCATGCCCAGCTGAATCTTTAAGGCGATCACCTTTCCATCTGCGCTTCTACAGAAGAAGGAACGAAAAGAAGATACATCAGAAGATACGCATTTCCATCAGTGGCTATTTTTATTGCGGAAATAAAGTTGGGTAGGGTGGAAAGAATGCATTTCAAGTGCAAAAGTAAGACAAACAAACAAACAAATAAACAAAACAGGAAAAACCATACCCTAGACTCTCTTTATCTCGGAGGTGTGACTGTGGTTTATTGTAGACTGTTATGGAAGCATCAGTACCGGAAAGTGACATGAAAAGGATGTTGTCTAAAACAGCCAGGGACAGAGATGGTGAATGGTATGCTTCATTGTTGAACAGAACGGTAAGCCTCGTTTTGTTTGCAACCACCTTGATGGAAAGTGCAATGATACATACATCAACACATTCTTCATTTCTCTCCAAGTACTTGAGTAGGTCACCTAGGGCAAAGGCACAGCACTGGTCAGCGGCTCCACCACATTGATCATGCCAGTGTCTGTCATTCAAGAACAAATAACTGTGTTTCTCACTACTTCAGATTTTGTCGAGGTAATTGTTTCAAGCATTTGCTGTTACCGCTGAGACTTTTACTCCGTCATTAAATTCTGGGATTTCTCATTGTATTTAACATAACCCAAATTACAGTTTTGCTGAGAAAACACAGCCCTATGAATTCCTTCAACTCACCTGTCTTTAATAGATTAGAAAGAAGTTCCACTCACATCACAGAGCTCACGAAACCCTCCTCTGGTAAAATGGAAACACTAGGTAAAAGATTTCTTTAAAATCACCTTTTGAGGTTACTGCAGAGCTAGAAAACAACAATGTTTTTGGTCAAGACCCTGAGAAGAATAAAAGCATGGAAGGGAGCCCAACATTCCTGCTCCCTTCTAAGTGGTAGGAAAGCCCTGGGAGTCTCCAGACTCTCAGTGCAGCCCAAGAACATCATACGCTGCACAGTAGTGAGGAGGAGACGGACAGAGCCCTATACAAATGTCATCCAGCCTCTAATAAGGCCCTACACAGCTGCACAGTGGGCTGAATGATGCCCACCCACATGGCATTCAGCTTGCAAATCATTTCACTATGTCTGCTGATTGCAACAGTGAATTATTCTGGAAATGCCCTGACAGGCACGCTTGGAAATGCATTTTACCAGCTGTGGGTGCATCCCTTAACCCAATCAAACTGACATCAAAGTAACCATAAGGTATGTTTATGCTCATTCACAATAGCACTTCATCATCTTCATCATTTTCAAACAACTCATCTTCTATTCACTAATCCACTTCTTAGTCTATTTTTTTACAAGCTAGAATTACTTTACCATCAAATAAATACAAATATAACATATAAAGGATTATGCACCCTGAGAAGTGGAATCTATGTCAAAAGTATAATGCAGGCAGAGTTGAATGCCAAGCTCTGCCATGACAGGGTAAGTAAGTCCTTCGTAAGTCCTGTTTTACAGTTATGTCTGCCAAATATACTGGGTCAGAAGGCCAAAGATGATGCTCCAATGTTATGGAATGAGAAGGGCTACTGCCGAGACAGTAAACTGTCTCCGTCATCTCTTAGTTTTGGAAGCTGCTTGCCTACACTTCTTACTTAAGTAACAATTTTATTCCTTCTCAAGTCTCTGATGGGGTTGAAGACTAGACAGTTATAGTTTCAGTTAGGCTTAAGTTGGTTAGGGTTTAAGAAAATGTTTTAAAGCCTAGAAAGATGTTTTTTTAATTTTTTTTTAAATTTTATTTATTTATTTATTTATTTTCTTTTTTTTAAATTAATTACACTTTATTCATTTTGTATCCCCCCATAAGCCCCTCCCTCCTCCCCTGCCGATCCCACCCTCCCTCCCCTTTCTGCATGCGTGCCACTCCCCAAGTCCACTGATAGGGGAGGTTCTCCTCTTCTTTCTGATCTTAGTCTATCAGTTCTCATCAAAAGTGGCTGCATTGTCCTCTACTGTGGCCTGGTAAGGCTGCTCCCCCCTCAGGGGGAAGTGATCAACGAGCAGGCCAATCAGATTATGTCAGAGGCAGTCCCTCTTCCCATTACTATGTAACCCACTTGGACACTGAACTGCCATGGGCTACACCTTAAATTTTATTTTTAATTACACTTTATTTACTTTGTATCTCCCCTCTAGTTCTCTCCCTCCTCCCCTCCCAATCCCTCCTTTCCTCCTCCTTCTCCACGCATGCCCCTCCCCAAGTCCACTGGTAGGGGAGGGTTTCTTTTTCTTCCTTCTGATCCTAGTCTGTTAGGTCTCATCAGGAGTGGCTGCATTGTCTTCCTCTGTGGCCTGGTAAGGCTGCTCCCTCTTCAGGGGAAGGTGATCAAAGAGCAGGCCAATCAGTTCATGTCAGAAGAAGTCCCTGTTCCCATTACTATGGAACCCACTTGGACACTGAACTGCCATGGGCTACATCTGTGCAGGGGTTCTAGGTTATCTCCATGCATGGTACTTGCAACCCAGATGCCCCTCAACTGAAGAATGGATAGAGAAATTGTGGTGCATCTACACAATGGAATATTATTCAGCAATGAAAAATAAGGAAATCATGAAATTTGCAGGTAAATGGTGGGAACTGGAAAGGATCATCCTGAGTGAGCTGTCCCAGAAGCAGAAAGACACACACGGTATATACTCACTCATATAGACATATAACATAGGATAAACCTACTAAAATCTGTACATCTAAAAAACTAATCTAGAGGGAGGTCTCTGGCTAAAATGCTCAATCCCCATGGTGGAAGGCAAAGAGGATGGACATCAGAAGAAAAAGAAAACAGGAAACAAGTTAGGAGCCTCCCACAGAGGGCCTCTGAAAGACTCTGCCCTGCAGACCATCAAAGCAGATGCTGAGACTTATAGCCAAACTTTGGACAGAATGCAGGGAATCTTATGAAGAAATGGGAAATAGTAAGATCTGGAGAAGACAGGAGATCCACAAGGAGAGCAACAGAACCAAAAAATTTGAACACAGGGGTCTTTCCTGAGACTCATACTCCAACCAAGTAGAAAGATGTTTTTAAGTTGATAAGTACAAGATATGACAGAGGATGATTTAGGTACAAAACTTTAGGCTCACCTAGGTAAGATAAATAGTATTTTCTTCAGGGTCACCAAATATAAATGTGCTTTGAATGTAAAACTTTGAATGTAACTTTTGTATATAGCTTTTCTGATAGTTTCATAACTGTTCTTACTTTATGTAGTTTATTAGGAATAAATAAAGTCCATATGCAGAAAAGAACATACTCTACATTCATACAGTTAAAGGAAAAATGTTTGTGAGTCTTTGGTTTAGGAAATGATATTTGGGGATTTATATATTAAAATAAAGTCCATATGCAAAAAAAAAGAGAGAATATATTCTATATTAAAACAGTTAAAGGAAAGGGGTTTGTGAGTTTTTTGGCTTAGGAAGTGATGCTTGGGGATTTAGATATATTTAACCTGATTTAAATAATGTAAGTGTATGCATGCATCAAGATATTACATGGTAATAGGTACAATTTTTACATTTGCAGTTAAAAAATAAATTCAATTTTTAAAAAGAAAAATATATAAGACTGATTCAGTATATGAAAATAAATGCTACACATGGTGTCAATAGCCTAATCAAAACTACATACTCAAGGAAATGTATGACGTGAAAAGTTTAAGGTACAGAAGAACCAGGTCACTTACAAAATATTGCTGTTGGAAATGTAAAACTGCAGAGTTCTCTTGAAAGTAGCTAGTTTCTCATAGAATTATACATGCAATTATCGTGTAAGAAAGAGAAAGGGAGATGTACACTCACATAAAAACAGCACCTCTGCCTAAGCTGCGCTTACTGGGAAAACTTTAGATGTCTTTAAATGAGTGAACGGTTAAATAAACTGTGGTGTGCCCTTGTCGTTAGCGGTTAAAGAGACCCATGCTGGGCACACACAATTATCGGAAAACCACACTCAGTGAAAATGTCCACTCCAAAATATTACACACTGCGTGATTCCATGTGTATATTACTCTTGGAATTATCAGTTTATAGTGGCAGAATGGAGACTAGTAGTTTCCAGGGAGGGGGACAGGAGTGGACAGGAAGTTGGTATGGCACTAAGGGAAACAGGAGGGAAAATCGTGGTGGAAATGTTCTTTATGCTAACTGTATTTCTATCCTTTGATTCTGTTCTCACACTGTAGCCTCTCTAAGAGGCTCCCATCAAGGCACAAGGCCTCAAGGTTTTGTAAGCCTCCACAAACCACAAAATGAAAATGTAAGCAAAACAATACAGCTAAACGGTGCTTATTCTGACTCTCCTCCACATATAATGAGAATAAAATATGTGCAGTCCGCTTAAGATGCACCTTCCTCTGGCCGTATTATTCTTGTCCCTTTGCCTGGGCTGCCACCAAAACTCCGCAGCTGACTTGACTGTAGCCTCTCCCCTTTTCAAGGCTTTCCCTACGTCTCTTATCAGAAGATCGTGTTGAACTGTGTGCTTGTTGGGTGGTAAGAACTGGGTTAGGACATAGAGACATAAAGGAGGTTCTCATCGCCCCATCTCTGTTGAGAGGCTGACGAATAATTCGCAGTCGTGATTCGGTGAAGCCCACAAATGAGACAGGCCTCTAAATGTATGAAGAGGGGGCAGTTTTGTTCTGCCTGAAAGGCTACTGTGGTTCTAAAACACCCTTCCAGAGTTCTCCGTCACCCAATTTATGGTGCATCTTGAACTGTTTACAATGCCTCATTGCTCCCAGATTTGACAGGAAATCAGAGTCTCAGTGCAAGGCATGGGCACATCTAGGATTACCTGCAAGCTACTGGGCAGGCGAGGCCCCAGAGGGCTCCGAAATAACACAGGCTATTACCATCGCCCTTGGTTACCTGCCATAACTTCACAGTAAGTAAGACCTTATCACTGAAAGTGTGACACGTCTGACTACAGGACAGGGAAAAATGAATCCCTGCTGAACCAGGACACCTCCTACCTACCGGCTAACCTTTACTTGGATGATGCGGTAGAGACCGCCGGAAGAGAAAAAGACATTAATGGTCTAACCCAGCCCTGGGCATGTTTTAAGTGACCCAGCAGGTAAGATGTGGTCACGGGTACAATGGCGACGTAATCATCATGCGGTAGCGAATGACTTTAGGGTTGAATTTGAGATCTGCTCCACGGGAGGGAATTTTGTGCACGGCGCCAAATTACTGGTCAAAAGCCCACGGAGAGGGAGGTCAAAGGTCCTGCTCTTGTTATTTTGCTAAATGGCCATACTGTCAAATTGATGTCTAAATGTTTGTGTTTATACCAATAGACCTAAGCTCACTCAACCATGATGGGAGAAGCTTCTTCCCCATCCCACTCACCCTATCCCCCAGTGGGCACCAGTCGATGAAAAGATGCATAACTGGTAACTGTACCGAAAATAAGAGACTGTAGTTTCTCTAGAGGGCAGAAAATGACTCTTGGAGTGTGTGGTACCGGCAGGCTTCCCACGCTTCCATGGGTGGTTCCACACATGCACACATGCGCTAATTGACTTGGTGGGTTATAAGGAAAATATTGTGAGAGGTACATGTTGGGAGAATGTGGGAGGCAGTGGAAGGGGAAAACAGGTGATATATATATATATATATATATATATATATATATATATATATATAT
>NW_026596088.1:7355841-7357113 GCF_907164565.1 Psammomys obesus
ATATATATATATATATATATATATATATATATATATATATATATATTTATATTTATATATTTATATTTAACTGTTTATACATATTACAATGTTGCTAAAGCATAGATCATTTCAGAGGAAAAGAACAGATGCAAAATTAGTTATAGAATCTGTTTCCCAACTAGAAAACATGTTTCTACTGTCTATGGCAAAGAGAGATCAAGTTTTATGGGATTTAATGCTAATTCTTTACCATAAACAGCAAATTTTTATAAAGGTATGCCATTTGAAACAGACAATACAAAAAATAATAAGGCTTAGTTATGAAAGTTGTGTGCTTAAGATAATTAGAACATTGTCCTCTTCTGTGGCCTGGTAGGGCTGCTCCCCCCTCAGGGGGAGGTGATCAAAGAGCAGGCCAATCAGATTATGTCAGAGGCAGTCCCTCTTCCCATTACTATGTAACCCACTTGGACACTGACCTGCCATGGGCTACATCTGTGCAGGGGTTCTAGGTTATCTCCATGAATAGTCCTTGGTTGGAGTATGAGTCTCTGGGAAGTTCCCTGTGTTCAAATTTTCTTGTTCTGTTGCTCTCCTTGTGGAGTTCCTGTCCTCTCCAGCTCTTACTATTTCCCACTTCTTACATAAAATTCCATTCACTCTGCCCAACAGTTGGCCATCAGGCTCAGCATCTGCTTTGATAGCCACTTTTGACGAGAACTGATAGACTAAGATCAGAAAGGAGAGGAGAACCTCCCCTATTAGTGGACTTGGGGAGGGGCATGCATGCAGAAACGGGAGGGAGGGTGGGATGAGGAGGGGAGGAGGGAGGGGCTTATGGGGGGGATACAAAATAAAGTGTAATTAATAAAAAATAAAAAAAAGTTAAAAAAAAAGATAATTAGAACAAATTTAAAAATTCATGTGTCAGTTGGGTTGAGAAAAACCTAAAACCATCTCTGTATCCTTCACTAAGTTTCGGCAAATGAAGATAACATTTAATTGAAGGTGGGTGACAGTGGTGAGTTTATTATATTATTCTGTTGTATTTTTATCCTTGGTCTTAATAATACTAATAAGAATAGTGTATCCAGTTATTTATTTGATGTTTTAATGTACAAAACATCCTTCAATCTAAACAATCTTTTCATGAGTCAAGATACTGCTTTTATCTAGTCTGTTTTCTGTGTGATTTGGGTTAACGGCTTCTTATTTCTCTCTCTTTCTCTCATAGCCACCCCTCGTGTGTGTGTGTGTGTGTGTGTGTGTGTGTGTGTGTGTGTGTGTGTG